>NC_091315.1:20212089-20519218 GCF_038502225.1 Cherax quadricarinatus
ATAAAGTACTTTGCCATTTCTTGAACATTTCTGAGCGAGTTGTTTCTAAATTCATTAATTTTATCACACTCCAGTACATAATGACGCAGGGTGTGACAATAGTCCATCTGGCAAAGTTTACATTTCGTTTGGTCTACATCTGGTGGTGGTGATTTAACCTGCCGAAGATACTTGTAACCCAGCCGGAGCCGGGCAGTAGTGACATCCAAGAGTCTGCTTATTTTGTTGGATGCACCATAGACATGTGGCTCCTCCTGCATGATAGAATGATGATAGATGGACTCACTGGTGTCAATCTCCCTGAGCCTTAAGTCCATAAAATTCAGTTGTAATCTACTCCCTCTTTGAAAGCATACAGCTTAGCCAATTTATCAGTTCTATCATGCATCTGAAGACCAATGTGAGATGGAATCCACAGCATGTGCACTCTGACTCCACTGTCCACAATCCTACCATACCTGTGTCTGGCTTCTGACACAAGCATGCAACAGTTTATGCTTAATGAGTTGAGAGCATTTATGGATGACAGAGAATCAGTTACAATTAAACTGTCAATCTTTTATACATAGATGCATTTCAGTGCAAGGAGTATGGCAAACAGTTCTGTCTGAAGGGTAGAGGCCCAATTATTGATGCGTGCTCCAATTTCTTTAAGAGAGCCATCACTCTGTACGACAACAGCAGCACTACCAGCTGCACCAGTGGATTGGTGAACAGAACCATCAGCGTAAATAATTTGCGAGAGTGTGTGCTGTGTGACTAAGTTATCAATACAGCTTAAGGCCTCATGTTTGGCTTCAAGGCGAAGTTTTGGTTGTGATTTAAGAAGTAGTTTGGGGGGAAATGGAGGAATGGTAGTTTGGAATGGGGTAATATTCCATGGAGCGGAGAAGTGCCACTGTTGCCTTACTTGACATAGATCATGTATCTGATTCATGCGGAGGTCGGTTCCAGTTTTTTCGATCCATCTGGAGGAGTGTTCACCAGTGCTGAGGAAAGTTTGGAGGGCTTCTGTGCAGGGGTTTGAATGAGCTTGCCTGAGCATATTAACCCCAATTAGGATATTTCTTTCAGTAACACGATCTCTGATGCTTGGAATATCAAGTTCTTTTTGCATATTTAAAATTTTGGCAGTACGAGGGCATCCTAAAATGATCCTCATTGCTTCGTTCTGCAGTTTTTCCAGCCCTCCAAGCTTCGAGTCAGACACAAGAGCAAGTAGTGGCGCAGCATAATCAACCAATGATCTAATATAAGCAAGATACGTACATCATTTTCACAATTTTAACATTAGCACCATACCTGGGGTGAAGCCCTGCCACAACTCTAAGTGCTCTTAGTCGTTCTTTGTATTGGCGACAAAGTCTTGTTACAACAGGTCCAAGTAGTGGAACCTCAAAACCTAGATACCTGTATCTGCTTACATATTCTAGAAGAGACCCATCATGCAATTGGATCTGACGAACTGTGCCTCTCTGTCGAGGAGGACGCCTATTGAGTATCTTTGTTTTATCAGTAGAGATTATCAACCCCAGGTCTTGACACGAGGCTAGTACATGATTAAGAATGTTTTGGGTGTTGGAGAATCCGGTGGTGTGAATCATTATATCATCAGCAAAACTAATCACATAATGATGGGGCTGACTAGGCATAGCATTAAGTAATGCATTAATTAGAATATTGAACAGTGTGGGACTGAGCACACCTCCCTGTGGGGTTCCTAATTCAAAGTCTTTAGTTACACTTCTATGTCCCTGGAACAACACAGACGATTTTCTGTTGGACAGGTAGCTTTTAATCCAGCGGAGAAGCCATCCTCCAACATACATTCTGGCAAGTTCACTAATGATTACATGTCGGTTGGCTACATCGAAAGTGGATTTAAGGTCAAGGAAGGTAGTGTATGAGCTGTCAGTGTGCAGGGTGAGAAAGGTGGCTATGCAATGATGCACGCTCCTTCCATGCATGAAACCATGTAACCGGGGAGACAAAAATTGTTTGATTCTGTACATGAGACGATTAAGAATCATTCTCTCAAATGTTTTACACAAGCAGCTAGTAAGAGATATTGGGCGAAATGCATTTTGTTGATTGGGCTTAGGAATTGGAATGATGAGGCTGTTGGTCCAAGATTGAGGGAGCTCCCCAGTTACATAGCTCATGTTATATAATTCAAGTAATGGATTACCTGGTACTCGACACAGCAATCTGAGTATGTTGTAAGTAATACCATCCTCACCAGGCGACGTGGAGTTGCCCTTAGTTAGTGCTGCATCAAGTCCATAATTAGTGAAAGGAATGTTGCAATCATCTGCCTTGCTGAGCATAAAGCAAACAAGTCTCTCCCTTGCATCATATTTGTCATTTAATTTTGCCTGTGTGGTACTGGGAAGATTGTCATAGCTAGATGTAGCAGCCCAAGCACTGACTAACTCATTCGCCCTATGTAAGGGATGAGGGTGCGCGATCTGCTCAGTTCTGTTACCCTTAATTCTATTTATGTCCCTCCAAGCCCGGCTAAGTGGGGTGTGAGCATTAAGACCGTTGACAAATTTTTCCCAGTCTGTTTGCCGCAGCTCTGTCATACGCTCTCTGGCAGCAGCAAGGGCAGTTTGGAAGAGCCTCAGCATTCCAGGGGTACGATGTTTTCTATAGGCTAGGCCTAGTCTGCGAGCAGTACGTTTCAGTGTACGAAGTTTAGAATCATTGTAATAAGTATGGTTTTTGAAGGAGGTATGATTATTATGGAAGTTTGTTGGGTTTAGAGTACCAAGAGGTTTCAGTGGCGGCTCTAAGTAGTTCTGAATACTGCTCACAAGATCATTGTTAAAGGTCTCTACAGAGGAACACTCATAGGAATTATACCAGTCAGTCACATGTGCAACAAAGTCATCATGCTGATCAGTGGGAACATTAAAACGTTTCCGTTTGAATATCCCACCAGGAAGGATAGTATTACAAATATCTAGTGAGGTTAGCCTAGGGAAATGATCAGACGCTATATCTGTTACTATGGAAGACTCACAGCTGGCAGAAGTAATGTTGAAGCCCAGGCACAGATCAAGGACGCCTCCATAGATATGTGTGGGTTCAAGATCACCTACAATTTGGACATTATCATGACTGTTTAAGAGTGACAACAGTTGATTACCATTACGATTACCAAACTGTGAGTTTCCAATGCTTTTGTGTCTCGCATTGTAATCGCCAATAATAAGAGTAGGCTCAGAATGAGCACAAGTTGGGAGCTCCAAGTAATTAAATTTATCAGCAGGAGCATACAAGTTAAATATGTTGAGAGCAGAGTTCCCTATATAAATCCTAACACCGTGATATTGTAACCCCTCTGTTTTCTTGTGTGCAAGAAGTTGATGGGGAAGCGATTTTTTAATATATAGAACACAAGAGTTAGTAGATTTGAGGTTATATGCAACAAATGATGGTAATTTAGGGGGTTGGGATTTTTCAGGGACTCTGCACTCTTGTAGACACACAACATCAATGGGTTCGGTGGTTACTTTATGATGAAGGTCAGGAAGTCTTTTTCTAAGTGATGCAATATTCCAGCTTAATATAGAAAGTTTATGCGAGTTTTGATCCATTATAGTAGTCCTGGGATCATCTCGAGTTTCTCAGCATAATGAAAAAATTGTTCATATAAATAGCAGACCTTATCAATGTCAACAGTGCTACCCTTGTCCATGAGTTTTGTAAGTGCACTTCCAGTTGTAAGGCCTCGTGGGAGTCTTTGTAAACCCAGAGCACGACGCTGTTTATGTGTGAATGTATGATAGGTGACACCACCACTCACATTCCCTCCTCCACTAACATTACACGCGACACTACAACTCTCATCACCAGCGCCACTACCAACATTGTGTTCATTACATTTATCAACAGTATTGTATTCAACATTAATGTCTATGTGACTAACCTCATCACACTCTGCACCACCACTTACATTACGCTCATCACTATTACTAACATTATAGACACCACCACTCTCATCACACTCTTCACCACCACTTATATTACGCTCATCACTTTTACTAACATTATAGACACCACCGCTCTCATCACACTCTTCACCACCACTTATATTACGCTCATCACTTTTACTAACATTATAGACACCACCACTCTCATCACACTCTTCACCACCACTTATATTACGGTCATCACTATTACTAACATTATAGACACCATTGCCCTCATCACACTCTTCACCACCACTTATATTGCGGTCATCACTATTACTAACATCATTGACACCATAGCCTTCATTATGATGCTCACTACAGTTATCACACAGGTATTATATTCATCATTACTGTGATTAAGAACACCACCACCACCTTGTTCAGCAACCTTATACTTGCTTTCACAAATTGTGACAATCTTGTTATTGGTACACTCTACACATCTTTCCTTGTGTTGTTCAAGTTGTTGTTTCAGGAGAAATTGTTGTGTTTCCAGTACTTTTATGCACGACATCAGGTTGTATACCACAGGAGCAAGACTTGGAACATCTGGAGACGTGAAGTCCCGGTCAGCTGAGCTCCTTGGCTGACTGTCAGCTGACTCAGCTAGGCTGGTATTGACAGCCGACGTGATGGGGGTCTGTTGACGTGCTCCCCAGGTGAGGTGCTCAACCCCATTGTCTGAGGGCAGGCATGAGCCAGTATTCAGACCCGAGGTGCCTGGTAGTCCTGGGGGGTCATTATGAGGGGGACAGGGTGAAGTGCGATTGGTTGCGATGCGATCAGCCCTCACACTGCAGTCAGCATGAGCTGCTGTGACTCCTGAGGTCTTACAATTGATACATTGTTTAGCCACAGTCTGTTGCTGTTTGATCACATCATAACACCGTTCAGAAGGATGAGCATTGGCACACACTGCACACCAGTGTGACTTAGATGGGCATTTCCTGGCAATGTGGTCCCAGTGTTGACACTTATAACATCGACGTTGAGGAGGTCTGTACAATGCAATGTAATAGCGTCTGTTGAGGGCTGCGCGGGAGTGAATATAGCGTGGCAGAGTCCCCTGGCCAGTCCACTCAGCTAATATCAGACCGTTGGAAATTCGACGAGGGCTTGCAACTTGCTCTGACGCCAGATATTGAGGATTCAAGTGCTTGTTGACGTTGTAGATGACAATAAGCACTTTATGTGCCCTTGGTGGGGCTGCTCGGAGTTTGATGTTGGCATATTCGCGAGTGAGAAGTTTGTCTATAAATGCGGATTCATTAGGCACAAAGACGTAGTTATCCCTATCATGGACAAACTTGATCGTTTTCTCTAGGTTGTCTGTACTAGCTTCGAAAAACCAGTTACACTTGGTCTCTTGATCAGTGTTGTTAGGGAAATCTAACCTGACAGCTTTGGGAGGGTGTGCGCCCACTGTATTGCTTTCAGCAAGCTTTCTCTGGAAGCCTCGTTCTTTTTTCCGAGCCTGTTTACTAAAATATGTTTCAAATCTGCCTTCACCATCATCTACGTCAACACTATCAGCTATACTCATAGCTGACAGGAGTTTCACACTGGCGATGGGCTAAAGGATACCGGCGAATAGAAGGGACAAGGAAGGGATATTCACCTCGCTAGACACAGGCAATATGGGTGTAGTGGCCTGCGGGTCGCAGTGCGATTTTCAAGGTCATTCACGGGGCCACAGTCATTTCGAGAGTTACCAATATTGCACTACTCGTTAATTACTCCAAACCCGCAGCACTTAACACAGCTAGCACACGTGTCTAGGAATGACAGACAAATTTTCACTCTGTGGACAAATAAATCAGCACAAACTTAATATGTTTATAGATGAACCTCTGGCTTGTTACAGTTAAAAAAACCATCTCCAAAGGAGTTACCAGGTACTAGCCTTTCAAAACGGAAAACTAATTCCAGTGTTTCACTAGGTATGTCACAACTCACACACAAGAGTTCTAACAACACCGAAGGTACGGCCGGAACACTGTAGAACGTTCACAAAGGCATTCTGGGATTCAGAAGAGATGTAACTGCAGTGTAACTTGACCTTCACTGGCTGGCTTGGAGTGCTGTTTAGCCTGGATCGATTAAACTCGCCCTTATCCCATATGTAGATAATGGCAACGAGCTAAGGGATACCTGTGAATAGGAAAGTCGAGGAAGGGACATTCACCTCACTGGACACAAGCAGTGTGGGTGTAAGTGGCATGCGAGTCTTATAGTGCCATTTTCAAGGTCACCCAGCAGGCCAGACATTCCTCACTCATTTTAAGCCTACGTAGGTACTGATGGTAGCACAATGTCCTAAGTCAGTGAAATCCACTCGTGCAAATAGTTACAACAAATCTGCAGCACTTAACACTTCTAGCACAAACTTATTATGTTTATAAGTGAACCTCTGGCATGTCCCACTTAAAAAGTCAGTACTGCAATGCTCGTTAAATTGTTCTTAACTAAGCCACTACAGGAAACACTGGTATGCCAGCAGCACTGTAGAATGTATACGTAGACATGCTCGGGGGACAAGACAGCTGTAACTGCAGGCTACCTTAGCTTGTTCTGGCTAGCTTGGAATGCTGCTTTCAAGCCTGCTTGAATGTGCTTGCTAAGCCCATGTCAACCACTTGGATATTTGCTTGTAGCAGGCAGGTAGGCACACAGGAGACATATTCGTAAGATGAGTGGAGTGCGGCACAGAGGACTGACACGGGCACTCGAGCATTTATGTGGTCTGGCAAAAACCGCCTCTAGACCAAAAGTAAATAGAGGCGAATGGCTGAGTTCCAAATCGAGGAAGGAGGGGAGAGAGGCGAGGTGGAGTGAAGGTGTAGCCTCCTACAGCCACTTCAAATCAACATACAGTGGACCAAGAAAGGTATAAAATACCGACAATATGAAAGTTAAGACACATGTGCAACATCTGGAAATCTTTATTGTAGACGTTTCGCCATCCAGTGGCTTTATCAATACAGATTCTAGGACATAATAGGAAGACAGTAGAACTATATACAAAAGATGAGGTAATCAGTCCCTCAGCCTTGGAGTTAGTGTTCACAGCATCGTGAACACTAACTCCAAGGCTGAGGGACTGATTACCTCATCTTTTGTATATAGTTCTACTGTCTTCCTATTATGTCCTAGAATCTGTATTGATAAAGCCACTGGATGGCGAAACGTCTACAATAAAGATTGCCAGATGTTGCACATGTGTCTTAACTTTCATACAGTGGACCCCCGCATAACGATTACCTCCGAATGTGACCAATTATGTAAGTGTATTTATGTAAGTGCATTTGTACGTGTATGTTTGGGGGTCTGAAATGGACTAATCTACTTCACAATATTTCTTATGGGAACAAATTCGGTCAGTACTGGCACCTGAACATACTTCTGGAGTGAAAAAATATCGTTAACCGGGGGTCCACTGTATTTGTGTTTCACTAGGTATATCACTAGTCACAGTTCACACATAAGAGTTCCAGCAGCAATTCAGCTGCGCTCCAACGATATTTGTTGCATGATGAGTTATCAGTCGGGTGAGATAAGCAGTTCTGATATAGAAGGCCTAGGACTTCACTCAACACACACGTCCTCTCCCCTCAACCACTCAGGCCTAACTGCCAGCCAATGAGAAGATGGTTTTGGCAATCGCAGAGGTTATGCGGGTACCACTCTCCTGTCTGCCCTTGTCATTCCCATTCTAGAGCTGGTTGAAGCACGGTCTGCTCTCTAGTGGCTTCTATTCTGCCTTGCTTACTGTGGAGTGCACTAATACCTATTGCTGTACATAGTGTATGTAGTGTACATACTTCTGTTCTAAAGTGGTGAAGGATAATATAAGTCAAAAGTTTTCTGCTGTGTTTATTTTGCTCCCTTTCCACCCAGGATAACAGGCCATTTGAACTCCTGGGTTGTAATATGGGTAGCCTGTCCGAGAGCTGGAGCTGGACTTAGAGAAAGGGTTGAGCCTAGGGTGAAGCTGGAAGCAAGAACATTGTGTAGCTTGCTGTCTGGCATTGCATTTAGCTTTGCCAACGCTTTACAAACTTTGCGTGTCAGTTGCTTTGCTATGATCAGCCTTGGTATTGTGTGATCGTTCAACAGCTTGCTACTAGCTTGTTCGGTGTGCTCGCTTCGCTACTGTCAATCTTGTGGAACATTGTGTAGCTTGCTGTCTGGCATTGCATTTAGCTTTGCCAACGCTTTACAAACTTTGCGTGTCAGTTGCTTTGCTATGGTCAGCCTTGGTATTGTGTGATCGTTCAACAACTCGCTACTAGCCTGTTCGGTGTGAAGATTTTGCAGTCAGCGTATCCACCTTGTATGCGTATTCTGCAATCGTACTGTGCATAGCTAAGCATGTTCTGCAAATAACGTGTTACGTTGGGGCAGTACTATTGCAAAACGGGAACGAGGAGTTGCAGCCTGTAGCCTACTTCTCAGCCAAGTTCCAGTCGCATCAGAGGGCTTATTCTACCATTGAAAAAGAAGCCCTCGTGCTGGTACTGGCTTTGGAGCACTTTGATGTATACGTGGGACAAACTTTGCAGGTGGTCACTGTCTACAGTGACCACAATCCTCTAGTATATCTCCAAACCATGAAGAACCACAACACAAGGCTCATGAGATGGACGTTGAGACTGCAACCCTATTTTTTGAAAATTGTACATATTGCCAGCTAAGAAAATATGTTGGCAGACTCTTTATCAAGAGTCTAACAATATTATTTATAATTATATATTAGGTTAGGATGTGTTAGGTTACTTGTGGTAACCCCTTCCAAGCTCTCTTTTTTTATCCCCTGGTGTGGGTTTTTTTTTTTTTTTTTAGTGAGGGGATGCGAGCTACTGTCCGCCCGTGTCTTGGACCTAAGCTAGCCCGACTGTCTGCTGTCTCGCTCTGAGTTTAGGGTTTGGCTTTTTGTCATGAGAAAAGCTGAGCTCTATCTAAGAGTTGGATGGTTGAGAGGAAAGGCGGTCCCATTATTTTGTGCCATGGCGGCACGGTTACCACTGGGAGGTGGGAGCCTAATCCTGAGCCTTCTCGGGGTGGGGGTGTGGCATACAAAGAGTATGTAACCTTTATTCGGCACATGTACACACTCTCATTTACAAGCTATCTCCCCCAACCAGCGAACCAGGTGACTGAGGGTTGACGATGGGGCCCCGTCGTTCAACCAGTGCCCAGGTTCCAGCCAATGAGAAGATGGTTTTGGCAGTCGCAGAGGTTATGTGAGCACCACTCTCCTGTCTGCCCTTGTCATTCCCATTCTAGAGCTGGTTGAAGCACGGTCTGCTCTCTAGTGGCTTCTATTCTGCCTTGCTTACCGTGGAGTGCACTAATACCTCTTGCTGTACATAGTGTATATACTGTAGTGTACATACTTCTGTTCTAAAGTGGTGAAGGATAATATAAGTCATAATTTTTCTGCTGTGTTTATTTTGCTCCATTTACAACCAGGATAACAGGCCATTTGGACGCCTGGGTTGTAATACAGTAGGGCCCCGCTTTACGGCGTTTTGCTTTACGGCATTCCACTAATACGGCCATTTCAAATTATGACCAAAACTCGCTATACGGCTCCCCCCACCTGACTTTCTAATACGGTCACCGTGCCCCACCCAGTTTGTTTACATTCTCTGTGAGATCCGTAAGCACTAAATCTCTCCATTATGTCTGGAAACTCCAAAATTTTAAGCGTTTTTAAAAGTTATTTCATATTTTATATATACTCTGATAATTATACTTATGTATACCTGTACTTAAATAAACTTACATACTGTGCTGGCGTGCAGGTACACATTAACCCTTTGAGGGTTTTGGTCGTACTAGTACGTCTTACGCGTAGGGGTTTTTGACGTGCTAGTACGCATAAATTCTAGCGGCCTCAAATCTAGTGGGAGAAAGCTGGTAGGCCTTCATATGAAAGAATGGGTCTATGTGGTCAGTGTGCACAGTCTAAAAAAAATCCTGCAGCACACATTGCATAATGAGAAAAAAAAAACTTTGACCATTTTTTTTTAATAAATCAGCGACTTTGCAGTGTATTTTCGTATGGTATTTATTGTTGTATTCTAGTTTTCTTGGTCTCATTTTATAGAATGGAAGACATATTACAGAAATTGAGATGATTTTGACTGGTTTTACAATGAAAGGTGCCTTGAAATTGAGCTCAAAGTAGCAGAAATGTTCGATTTTTACCAAACTTCAAAAGTAAACAAATCGTGTGAAGCGTGCAATACACGTCAACTGGTGAGTCTAATATTCTTTCACAAGTGCACCAATAATATTTATACCATTTTTTACACTAATGCAGTAGTCTGCATAACAGTAAATCTTATATTTTTTGTGAGAATAAAAATTCAAAGTGGAAAGCAAAAGAATATAAGAGGGGCCTTGAGACGTGACTAATGACTAGAGGAAATGTCATTTTATTGCCAGGAATGTCTTTCTTGTTTATTCTGGACCCTATTCGGAAATTGGCATCTTTTGAAATTTGTGTGAAATTGGCAAAATTGCTAAATTCTGACCACTGTACTGGATAGTTGAATTTCATAAATGGGTGGTTTCTTGCACCCATTCGATATAAAAAATGGAGTTCTAGCGAAATATTCATGTTTTTTTGTCGACTAGTACAGCGAAATTGGCCGAAAATGGGGCTCAAAGTGGGCAAAATCGCCGATGCGTAAACATCGCCGAGACCGCTAACTTTGCGAGAGCATAATTCCGTAAGTTTTCTATCAAATTTCAAACTTTTGGTGTCTTTATGATCAGGAAAAGATTCTCTATCTTTTCATAAGAGAAAATAATTTTTTTTTTTTAAATTTGGCCGACCCTGAGAACGAGTTTCAGAGAGGGCCTGTTGACCCTCAAAGGGTTAAAATCAGATAGCACTACAGACCACTACCCAACCATCCTCTTGACAAACATTAGTAAACCACCACTTGAATACAACAAAGTTTCATTTAGACTCCATGATGAGGCCTCAATAAGGAAGTTTGCAGCTGACCTAGAGACTGTTGACTGGCCTACAGAATTCTCCAAGGCCAATGGTATTGATGACTGGACAAACATTTTTCTTACCAAATTACTTAGACTATACAACAAACATTGTCCTATAAAAACAAAACAGATCACAAACAAACGGCTTGGTTGTCCATGGCTAACCAGCAGCATTCTGAAATCCATTGATAAGAAACACCAATATGAAAAGCAATATAGACAGGGCTTAATACACAAAGATATTCTTAAACACTATTCATCAGTCCTCACCAAAGTAATAAAGAAAGCCAAACAACTATACTACTCCATTAGATTCACTGACACAAGAGGAGATATAAAAAAGACCTGGAAAACACTCTCTCAGATTCTAAGGACCCACAAACTGAAAAAAAAACAAGAATATTGTCCTAACTAAACCTAATGAAACACCACTGCATCCCACTAACACAACTAACAAGATAAACGACTTCTTCTCAACCATAGGTTCTAATCTCGCCAATAAAATCCCACGTACCAATGCCCATGCCGGGGACTACCTAGATGAGAATTTCCCAAATTCCTTCTATCTTGCTCCAACTGAGCCCACGGAAGTCACCGAGATTATAAAGTCACTTAACAATAACTCGGGGAATCTGTCTCATGTCCCACCATTATTGTACAAGCGAGCTGCCCATGCCCTCTCGCATGCTATCTCATTACTTTTTAACAAGTCACTGGAAACTAGCACCTTCCCGAAACTACTCAAGACGGCAAGGGTTACACCAATACATAAAGGTGGTGACCCTACAGATTTAAACAACTATAGGCCAATATCAAACTTACCATTGCTATCCAAAATCTTTGAGAAACTCGTGCACATGAGACTATATTCATTTATAACGGCACAAAACATACTCAACCCCTGCCAATTTGGATTCAGGAAAAATGAAAGCACTAACGATGCAATCATAAAAATGCTAGATCTGCTTTACACAGCATTGGAAAATAAGGAATATCCATTAGGAATTTTTATTGACCTAAGAAAAGCTTTTGACACAGTAGACCACAGCATCCTACTCCACAAACTTGACCATTATGGTATAAGAGTCCATGCGCTTGCATATTTCAATTCAACACAGCCACTTGATACTGGAGTTCCGCAGGGAAGTGTCCTTGGTCCCCTGCTCTTCCTCATATACATCAATGATCTTCCAAACGTATCTCAACACCTGAACCCCATTCTCTTTGCTGACGACACGACTTATGTCATCTCTCACCCCAATCTTGCCACTCTCAATACCATTGTTAAAGAGGAGCTGATCAAAATATCGACTTGGATGACAGCCAATAAACTTACACTTAACACTGACAAAACCTACTACATTATGTTTGGTAGCAGAGCAGGAGATGCGCAAATTAACATTAAGATCGACAACACTCTAATTGCCAGGCATAATGAGGGCAAATTCCTAGGCCTATTCATCGACAACAACTTGAATTTCAGCACCCATATCCAACACATAACCAAAAATGTACCCAAAACGGTTGGGATCCTCTCCAAGATACGATACTATGTGCCGCAAACTGCCCTTCTCACACTGTACTATTCACTTATATATCCATACCTCACCTATGCTATCTGTGCTTGGGGTTCAACTGCAGCAACACACCTAAAGCCAATAATAACCCAACAAAAAGCTGCAGTAAGAATAATCACTAAATCCCATCCCTGGCAACACACACCCCCACTCTTCATAGATCTAAACTTACTCCCTGTTCAGAACATCCACACTTACTACTGTGCAATCTACATCTACAGGACCTTAAATTCCAATATTAACCTTGACCTAAAACACTTTCTTGATAGTTGTGACAGGACCCACAGGCAAACATCTCTATGACATTCCACGTGTCCGACTAAACCTTTACAAAAATTCAATGTATGTCAAAGGCCCTAAAATCTGGAACACCCTACCTGAAAACTCTAGAACTGCAGACACATTCATCACCTTCAAAACTACCATCAGAAAGCATCTTATCTCCCTGATACACCCTGTCAACTAATTACACGAATACCACCTGGTGGTTCACACTTACACTCACTCACCCATTTGACCATAAACAGAAATATCAATCTCAATCTCAAAATAATGAATCTTAACCAGTCATAAGTTGGCCTGTGATACTCCAATACTGAAACTATGTATAGTGCCAAAACAAAAGCATTCACATTGCTAAATTCACAAACTAGTATTTAGTCACTTAGCCATAATACCAACTTACCTCATAATTTTGTAATATTTTAAACTTAAGATTTCATCTAAGTCTGCCCAAAATGCCTAGCCATGCTAGGTGTTCTAGTGGTACACTCTGTAATTATTATTTTACTACATGTAAACCACACAATAACCAAATTCTGTAAACTCAGCATTGTAATCCTTATAGAGAATAAACTTTGAATTTGAATTTGAATTAAGAGTGTTTTATGTCTCCAGACGTCATATTAATAATGATAATAATAATCACCGAGTCTCATTTAAATGTCGTATATTACGTTAATATACACATTTTCATTAATCCATCTATGATATTTTTTCAAAATTATATAATAAACACGATGCATAACATATAAATATGATAAATACACCCCACAGTAGAATAAATAAACATAAATATCAGATGTGGTAGCAGACGACTTGCACAATTGACGCCATATTAGAAATAATAATAATCATCATCACTGAGTCTCATTAAATGTGGTATACATTACGTTAACCCTTAAATGGTCCAAACGTATATATACGTTTTTTCAACATCTGAAAGTATGTAAAAAAATGTAGATCTTTTTTTTTTGTTTTACATTTGAAAACATGTAATAAAAACTTTTATCTACATTTTTTTTGTTATATTTGAAAATATGTAAAAAAAAGTAGATCTACTTTTGTAGCACTACGAATTTGAACGTCAATCTCTTTGGACCGTTTAAGGGTTACTATACACATTTTCATTAATCCATCCATGATATTTTTTTCAAAATTATATAATAAATATGATACATAACATATGAAGATGATAAATACACCCCACAATAGAATAAATAAACATAAATATGAGATGTGGTAGCCAGATAACTTGTACAAGTGAGCCAAGAATAACATTTTCTTTAATCTAACGTAAGAGAAAGTGTGTTACTGTGGGTAACTGTAGAAAATTATTCCTTTCGTATGTATGTAAGTAAGTTTATTCAGGTATACACAAATACAGTTACATAGATTATCATACATAACAGCATATGTGTAGAGAACCTAGGATAACCCAAAAAAGTCAGACAGAGTGACTTATTTCCATTGCCTTCACTCAGAGCGTCATTTCTTCTCAAAATGATGTTACATGAGAATGAGAGTGTTCTTCTTTATTTATTCTACCGTATCAATGTAGAGACAACTTGTACACAATGTAACTTGTACACAAACCAGACGTGTACACTTTGTTTGTTTACAAAACTTACCTTCACCTGGTTTGTATACATAACTCTGCGCCTGTCCTCTCTCATGCACTCATTCTTTCTCTCTCTCTCATTTATTCGTTTTATCTCATTTACTTACTCCTGACCCTACATTAAGACTACAAATATTTTAAGGTAAGTAATGAGTGAACTGTATATACATTTTATTGCTCTGGGATGCTTAAATATCATATTTATTTATTTATTTTTATTTATTTTTATTTATTTATTTCCAATTTGAGCACACATACAGAGGTACAAAAAGATACAGATAAGAGCAGTATGCCAAAGCCACTTATACTATGCATAGCATTACGGGCTGGCTTAAAATTAACTTAAGATTAACTAAGCAATGATGAAATCAGTGATAAAACATTAATGTAAACAGATTACTATAAAGTACAAGTGAGTATTACAAAGACAGGTCATATGGTTGCATTCAGTTAGGTAGTGATTCTGTTAGGTAGTGTATTTAAAAAATAATAAAGTTAGATTCGGTTTTAGGTTTAACATTTATGTGATATAATTGTGAGAAACATTTAAGATATACAATTTATAAGGTTCAGTTATTCAGTATTTATTTGGTTTTGGGTGAGTAAGTGATCTTTGAGAAGAGACTTGAATTTATAAACAGGTAGTGTTTCTTTTATATTTACAGGTAATGAATTCCAGATTTTAGGGCCTTTTATGTGCATTGAGTTTTTGCATAGTGTGAGATGGACACGAGGAACATCAAAGAGTGATCTGTGCCTTGTGTTATGGTCATGTGTTCTGTTGAGGTTGGCAAGGAGATGTTTGAGGGGAGGGTTAATATCAGAGTTAAGTGTTCTATGTATGTAATAGGTGCAGTAATAAGTATGGGTGTTTTGTATGGTGAGTAGGTTTAGTGTATTGAATATTGGTGGAGTGTGCTGCCTGTAGTGAGAATTTGTTATCATTCTAACTGCAGCCTTTTGTTGAGTAATTAGTGGTCTGAGATGGTTAATTGTTGTTGAGCCCCATGCACAAATTCCATAGGTGAGATAGGGGTAAATAAGAGAGTGATATAGGGCCAGGAGGGCTGACTGTGGAACATAGTACCGTATCTTCGATAGTATGCCTACAGTCTTGGAAATTTTCTTAGAAATTTGTTGTATATGTGTATGAAATTTGAGTCTATTATCAAGGTGGATTCCTAAGAATTTTCCCTCTGTTAGTTTTGTGATAGGTGATCCGTTTATCATTATGTTAAGAGGGACATCTGTAGCTCTGTTACCAAACTGAATGAAGTAGGTTTTGTCAATGTTTAGTGTAAGTTTGTTAGTCCTCATCCAGGTAGATATTTTCTGTAATTCGGTATTTACAGTATTGGCTAGCGTGACTGGGCTCGGGTGAGAGAAGACGTATGTAGTGTCATCTGCAAATAGTGTGGGTTTGAGTAATTGCGAAGCATTTGGAAGGTCATTTATGTATAGGAGAAAGAGAAGAGGGCCAAGGACACTTCCCTGTGGGACACCAACTGTAATTGGTTACGCAGAAGAGTTTGCCCCATTTGCGTACACATATTGGCTTCTGTTGCTGAGGTATGACTTGAGGTAGTTGAGGGAGTGCCCTCTTATACCATAGTGTGACAATTTTACGTGGAGCAAGTCATGGTCAACTGTATCAAAAGCTTTACGTAAGTCAATGAAGATACCCAGTGGGACTTCTTTTTTCTCTATTGCAGTGTATATATGTTCTAGCATGTGTATAATAGCATCATTAGTATTTTTATTAGGCCTGAATCCAAATTGGCAGGGGTTGAGTATGTTTTGGGAGATAAGGTAGGAGTAGATTCGTTTATGAATTAATTTTTCGAAGATTTTTGAGAGAGGGTGTAAGTTGGATATTGGCCTATAGTTATTCAACTCTGTTTGGTCTCCTCCTTTGTGGATCGGGGTGACCCTTGCTATTTTGAGTACTGTAGGGAAGGTGGAGGATTCAATGGATTTGTTAAAGAGTGTTGCAATGATTGGTGATAGTACTTGTGACACTTTTTTGTATATAAAGGCTGGTAAGGTATTTAAATCTCCTGCCTTGTTTTTTAGTGCGTTGATAATAAGGGAGACTTCGTATGGGTTAGTCGGAGCTAGGAACAGTGTGTTCGGGTAGTTGCCGGTGAGGTAGTCATTTGGTGGGGTATCTGAGCTTGGGATTTTATTGGCAAGGTTTTGTCCTATAGTGGAGAAGAAATCATTGAGTCTGTTTGCTGTTTCTGTTGGTGGGAGTTGGGGTTCATCTGATTTTGCTAATTTTATTTCGCTATTTCGTGATATCTTTTTTGTTCCCAGAATTTCTGATAGGGTTTTCCAGGTCTTTTTTATATCACCTCTTAAGTTGGATAATCTGTTCTCATAATACAATTTTTTTGCCCTTCTTATCAGGCTGGTTAGGATTGACGAGTAACGTTTTGTTTGGTCTCTGGTTATGTGACCCATTCTGTACTGTTTTTCATATTGGTGTTTTGTATTTATGGATTTGAGAATGCTGGGTGTTAGCCAGGGACTGTTCAGTCTCTTTGCTGTCATCTGTTTAGTTTTTTTAGGGCAGTGCTTGTTATAGAGGTATTGGGTTTTTTTTAGAAAATTATTAATACATTCGTCAATATCTGTATAGGTTTCTAGCTCAGTGTGCCAATCAATGTTTGCTATTGCTGTTGTGAAGTTATTAATGGCTGCCTCATTGTGAAGTCTGAAGGTAACTTTAGTAGTGTCTTGGGGTAGTTTACCAAGAGTTGTTATGAGGAAAGTAGGGTAGTGGTCTGTGGTATTATCTGTAATTATGCCTGATTTTAAAGGGGATATGGTGTTGGTCCAGATGTGGTCAAGTAGGGAAACACTAGTCTCTGTAGCTCTTGTAGGTTTTGTTACTGTTGGTAGTAACATACAGTTACTCATTGTGTTTGTGAATTCAGTAACGTGTGGGTCCTGGTCTTGCAGGAGATTTATATTGAAGTCACCTGAGAGTAGTAAGTGATCTTTGTTCATGCGTGCATCAGTTATCATACTTCCTAGATTTTGACTAAATTGGCTAATGTTTGACTGTGGAACTCTGTAGATGTTTATCAATGTGAGAGGTTTTTGTAGGTACTTGGATTTGAATTTAGCTATTATATATCATATATCATTATATATCATAGAATATATGTGTGGGTGGGTTGGCCTGGTTTGGTAGCCCGGCTGACTACCATACATACCACACTTGATTTTTTACAATAATTACTACTCATCTCACCCTAGATTAAGACTACAAATATTTTAAGGTAAGTAATGAGTAAACTGTATATGCATTTTATCGCTCTGGGATGCTTAAATGTAATAGAATATTATGTGTAGGTGGGTTGGCCTGGTATGGTAGCCTGGCCGACTACCATACATACCACACTTGATTTCTTACAATAAATACTACTTGTCTCACCCTAGATTGAGACTATAAATATTTTAAGGTAAGTAATGAGTGCACTATGTGTGTATTGTACTTTTTTATTGTTTTTTGATGCCTAGTTCTATTACTAACTTAATATATGTTAGTATAAACTTGTTATCTAGTATTTGTATGCATTTATAAGTGGAAAAAAAGGGTGTACCACTTTACGGCAATTTCCGCTTTACGGCGGTAGCCTGGAACCTAACCTGCCGTATAAGTGGGGCCCTACTGTAGTAGATATGCTGCTGCCCACTACCACTAAAATGTACGGCTTATGCTCTCAGTGGCCTTTATAAATCCAACAACAACAACACACAATCACTCGCTCTATACATAATGACATTTTATTCATTCTAGAGTAAATATCATGGTTTCTAGGTTATTAATATTGTTTATGTCATATTAGATGAATTGTGATAGATAAATAAGCCGTAGAGTTGATAATAACATCATGTTTAAGCCTCCCTTGCTGTTTTGTATATGCCAACAAGACTCTTCAATTAAGGTAAAAGTCATTTAACCCTTTGAGGGTCGACAGGCCCTCTCCGAAACTCGTTCTCAGGGTCGGCCAAATTTCAAAAAAAAAAAAAATTATTTTTTCTTATGAAAAAATAGAGTTTTTTTTTCTAAACATTATAGGATAAACAAAAAAAATTTACCATCAATACTTACGGAGATATGGATGCATGAAGTTTGCAGAAAATGAGCCGCGTATGGCAACAGCGGCGACTGCCGCTCACCCGGTAAACTTTGATTTACTTGTATGTGAAGGTTTGTTGTTTTTTTCACTATTTTATTTTTTCACATAACTTATGTGGCCTGTGAGACCAAAGTAAGGTGCAATGTACATATATACACTCGTTGTATACAACACAATAAGCACACAAACATAATTATCAATATATTATTTACAAAATTTGTTTAGAAAAACAAACAATACAAAACATTGTTTATTATTATTGTTCTATAATATATATACCAATATACAGTCACTGAACATATTCCTATTAGTTCTGCAGCTTGTGGAACTCTGAAACATGGTGTCATACACAATGGTGTTTTATCTTTCTCCCTCATTCTATCTCTTTCAATCTGTCTCTCTCTTTCTATCTGTCTGTCTATCTCTGTCTCACAGGTACACATAAATACAAGTATACATAGTATAAATTACCTAGGATAACCCAAGAAATCCAGACAAAGTGCTATACTCTGCTTGATGTGAGTAAAAGTGATGACACAGTCTTGTGGCTCTCTGAGACAGAGAGCTAGACGGATAGACAGATAGACAGGGAGCTTGACAGACAGACAAATAGACAGACAGAAATGTTAGTGTACCAGTACCAGTGTACTAGTGTTCCACCCTCCTCCTCCTCTTCTTCCTCTTCCTCCTCTTCCCCCTACTCTTCCTCCTCTTCCCCCTACTCTTCCTCATACTCTTCCTCTTCCTCCTCTTCCTCTTCCTCCTACTCTTCCTCTTCCTCCTCCTCCTCTTCCTCCTCCTCCTCTTCTTCCTCTTCCTCCTACTCTTCCTCCTCCTCCTCCTCTTCCTCTTCCTCCTCTTCCCCCTAATCTTCCTCCTACTATTCCTCTTCCTCCTCCTCTTCCTCTTATTCCTCTTCCTCCTACTCTTCCTCTTCCTCCTCCTCCTCTTCCTCCTCCTCCTCTTCTTCCTCTTCCCCCTACTCTTCCTCCTTCTCCTTCTTCTCCTCGTCCATAGTGTAAATTACAAGGAGTCGGCAGCTGTCAAAGTGACATATTGGCTCATTACTCTTTCCCCCTCCGGCCTGTCAAAACAATGGGGTCGGATGCTGCTTCCCCTCCTCCATTCTATCTAATTATCTTTCTCCCTCATTCTATCTGTCTGTCTATCTGTCTCACAGGTACACATAAATACAAGTATACATAGTATAAATTACCTAGGATAACCCAAGAAACCCAGACAAAGTGCTATACTCTGCTTGAAGATGTGAGTAAAAGTGATGACGCAGTCTTGTGGCTCTCTGAGACAGAGAGCTAGATGGATAGACAGGGAGCTTGACAGACAGGCAAATAGACAGACAGAAATGTTAGTATACCAGCAAAAACAAAGGGAGGGCGATGTTCATCTCATCTTTTGGCATCAGCTCTACCCTCATTTACCCTCATCAAACGTCAGCACTTATTAGATGTTCTCTCCCCTTATCTTGTTACTGTCATGGGTGAACATTTATTATTACATATTATTATTATTACCTATTATTATTATTATGTATTATTATTATTATGTATTATTATTATTATGTATTATTATTATTATGTATTATTGTTATCATTACGTATTCTTCTTCCTCCTCCTCCTCCTCCTCCTCTTCCTCCTCCTCCTCCTCCTCTTCTTCCTCCTCCTCCTCCTCTTCTTCTTCTTCCTCCTCCTCCTCCTCCTCCTCCGCCTACTCCTCCTCCTCCTCCTCCTCCTCTCCTCCTCCTCCTCCTCCTCCTCCTCCTCCTCCTCCTCCTCCTCCTCCTCTCCTCCTCTTCTTCCTCCTCCTCCTCCTCCTCCTCCTCCTCCTCCTCCTCCTCCTCTGCCTCCTCCTCCTCTTGCCTCCTCCTCCTCTGCCTCCTCCTCCTCCTCCATTCTTGGAACAAGTTTGAAGAGCTTGTAGTTCATAATCACTATCATTATCATCACCAATGCTCACATCTGAGTCTGGGATTTTGGAAAATAGGAGTTTCCTCTTTGATTCTGGTACAACTGAACGACGGCCCAGCACCAGAGGTGGAAGGCTGTGGGTTGTCTGGGTTTTCCTCACTATTACCCATATTATGGTCATTAGTTTCGGTCAAAACCTCACCAGAACCTTGAAACTCATCTTCACTGTCACTTCCATCTGTATTAGAACTGTCACTGGGGAACATAAGTGTCCCAATTCGCCGAGGAGTGAGGAACTTCTTACCGCAGGGCACGGTGGAAATTGTGTACTATGATGGCATTCCCACAATGCACCACTGGGTCCAAGATTTTTTTCCTACTGCGCACACCCACCACACAGACCCATTCTCTCACATCTAGGCTTATCAGCCTTTTCCTGCGAGATTTGAGGCCGCTAGAATTTATGCGTACTAGTACGTCAAAAACCCCTACGCGTAAGACGTACTACTACGACCAAAACCCTCAAAGGGTTAAATGTTCATTTATCCATTTCATTAGTCATTTTATTTAGTTCTCATTGTTTTCTGTATGTAAAACTGTAGTTAATCTTTAAAAAATGCATTTTTTGTTAATATTTTTGGGTGTCTGAAATGGATTAATTGGATTTATATTAACTCTGAAACTGTCCAAACGTAGATCTACGTTCACTTACATAGCGCTTTGAATATAGATCTACATTTTTTTTTCATAAAGCATGTAAAATCGAACGTAGATCTACGTTCGAAGCGCTATGCAAGTGAACATGGATCTATGTTTGGACAGTTTAGGGGTTAATTCTTATGGGAAATATTTCGGTTATCGGCCATTTCGCTTTTAGGCCGACCTTCTGGAACGGATTATGGCTGATAACTGAGGGTTCAATGTAGTGACTTTGAGGCATTTTCTAGTGTGATTTTTTTTTTTTTTTTGCTGTTTCTTGGTATCACTTGATAGAATGGAAAACATATTAGTAAAATAGAGAGGATTTTGGTTGGTTTCAGACTGGTAGTAGCTTGGAAATGGCACAGAGTTGCAGAAATATTAAATTTTGACAATTTTCCTGAGGAAGAGTGAAAGAGTGCAAGTGCATGAATGAGTGAATGAATGAATTAATTAATTTAATGGTTATCATCAAGGGCTGAGCTGCATTAGAGGCCTTGCTGTTCAGAGGTACTGTAATTTCTTCTGGGCAACATTTAGGTTATGAAGATAAGCTTCTTATTTGTAGTTACAAATTTAAACTCCCCACAAAAGTAAAACCTTTCAAAAGGAATTAGAACTAATTCCTGCAACATGTGGCAGATCATCCAAGTTGTGATGACTATGTTGGACAGCAATTGACTAGCAGCTATAGCCAGTTGATCAGGCAGTCAACAAGAAAGTTTGGCATCAAGGCCAGGCTGTGAAGGTAGATGAACCCTCTAAGCTAGTGACAAATTTGTTAACATCCTAGTCACAACCATAACTGCTTGGAAACTTTGCAAGTTTAAAAATGGCACAGATGATCTGATCTTGCATAAATTTGTATACAGTGTTGTTAAACCTTTGCTTTTTCTCTTCAAAATTTCTTAATATAGACAAATTGTTACTTTTTTCATCTTGGTACTATACATTTTTTTATCCACAGGCAAAATGGATTCCCTTCATAGCTACCTAATGTTGATTCAAGAATATGTCAATCATTTATGTGAAGGAAAGCCAGCATGGGAGATAATCTTGAGAACAGCAGGAACAACCATATTGTTAATATGGGTTAGAAATTTTCTGTTTAAAGATGAAAGTACGTATGTTTTATACAAGGCCTGTTTTCTCTTTCAAATTCAGAGTTCTTTGTATGTAGTTGGCCTCCTTTCAGTGTTAAATTCTTTCTTTGAATCTCACATTCATTTAGTGAATTTTTAGTCTGCAGTGAGTAGAGGCCTGATCTTATGAATATTGCAATCTTTTGTAATGAAAATGTTTGTCTTCTGCTGTGCTTATAGATAAATAATTTTTTTATAGCTCTCCTAGAACGAGGAATAAAGGCATTTTTTAAATTGGCTAGAAAAGTTCCACCAGTGAAGTCCAGGATTGAGAAAGAAATAGAAAAGGTTTGTAATCATTTGTTAAAATTTATGAAAAAATATCGAAAATACATAGAAGCACATACTTCTCCTTAAATAGTGTCAAATTGCAGGAATGAGTTTAGAGATGGGCTGATATAGTACAAGCCTAAACCACTGGAAAATCATGCTGTACACCACACTTATGGCACATAAAGAAACGAGGCTGGACACCATAAATAGCTCATTAGTTCACAATAACCTCTCTTGTCAGTGCTTTTCAGTTGTACAGAGGATCACTCTCATATTCTTATTAATATCATGTCTTTAAGCAGAAGTGTGAGGTAGGCTATCTGCATGAGAAGGAAGGTGCATCTTTTGGTTAGGCATTAACTCACCTTACATTAAGGCTTCCTTTTGTCTGTCTTATATTTTGGCATAACCCATCATCCTTTCTGTCCCGTTGTGCCCTCCAATATCTTCAGACACTCCTACTTAGTTACATTCCCTATCCTCATTTGCTTGTGTCCTTTTCATAGCCCTTCTGTCCTCATTTTTATAGTGGAGGCAGAGGTGTGCATGTTCTCATCCTTTTCATAACCTATTATGGTTGTGCCTACCTTGCCTCTGCTTCTGACTGTTGTGTATCAATAAGAAGACAGACTTTCTGAGCAACCTCTTGTCCAGTTAGACTGCACACTTTCCTCCAAATTGCTGTTCGTGCATTTCTGACCGATCTAACATGGCCCAACCTTTGGACGACGACCTGCTTACACTAGTGGCAGGTCCCACTGTGATCCCGCCTCCTCCTGCTTCAACTCATCTCACCGCAGTATATAAGCCACCTCTCTGGCCCTATGCTGCACTTCCTACAAGAGTGATTGACTGAACACATCGATTCCAGGTTGAGGGACTGATTACCTCATACTTCTACTCTCCTTACCCATTTCTACTTTGTATTGGACTGATGAAGCCACTGTGTGGCGAAACATTTCTTCAATAAAGATTCCCATGTGTTGCATAAGTGTCTCAATTTTTCAACTTGTCGGTTTTCAAAACCATTCATCACATTTATTATTCTGTTTGGGTAGGTTAACATATATCAATCTATGCAATACAGTCTCAAGCAGATGACCAGGGTATGCAATTTCCACCACTGTGTTTTAATTACATATTAACCTGTATTCACATTCTGGTGTAATTAACCAATAATGAAATAAAAAAAATACAGGACACACACATGGCAGCTTGAGACAGGCAGTTCCTTCTTACAGCATCTGTTTTCTCCTGAATGCTATAAAATTGGAAAATAGGTTGTTAAGGGGTTTTCCCACTTTTCTTCTGATGCATATCTTTCTGTTGTTCCTCTGTCTGTCACCTCTGTTATTCTGTTTAATCCTTTGACTGTTTTTAGGCCCCTTTCTGAAACTGTCATTCTATGTCGCTCAATTTTTGAAAAAAAAATTATTTTTTCTTATGAAATGATAGAGAATCTTTTCCCGATGGTAATGACACCAAAAGTTCGAAAATTGGTCGAAAACTCATGGAATTATGCTCCAGCGAAGTTAGCGGTCGGCGATATATGCGTATCGGCGATTTCGCCGACTTTGAGCCCTATTTTCAGCCAATTCCATTGTTCCAGTCGACCAAACTCATAGCTATTTCTTTAGAACTCCATTTTATCTATCAGCTGAGTACAAGAAACCTCCCATTTACTAATTTGGACTACCCAATATGGTGGTCAGAAATTGGCAATTTGGCCAATTTTATGCAAACTAAAAAAGATGCCAATTTCAAAATAGGGTCCAGAATAAACAAGGTAGACATTCGTGGCACTAAAATAACATATGCTCTGTTCATTAGTCACATCTCTAGGCCCCTCTTATATTATTATTGCTTTCTATTTTGATTTTTTATTCATACAAAAAAATACAAAATGTACTGTTATGCAGACTACTGCATTATTGTAAAAATGGTATAAATAATATCAGTGCACCAGTGAAAGAATATTAGACTCCCCAGTTGACGTGTATTGGACGTGTGGTGTGATTTATTTACTCCTGAACATTAGTAAAAATCGAACATTTCCTCTACTTTGAGCTCAGTTTCAAGGTCGTTTTCATCATCAAAGTAATGAAAATCATCTCTATTTCTGTAATATTTTTTCCATTTTATCACCTAAGACCATGAAAACGCGAATACAACGATAAATACTATACGAAAATACACCTCAAAGTCAGCGTTTTATTCCAAAAAAACGATCAGAGTTTTTTTTTCTCATTACGCAATGTGTGCTGCAGGATTTTTTTATGTGGTGCACACTGACCACACAGACCCATTCTCTCACATGTGGGCCTACCAGCTTTCTCCCGCTTGATTTGAAGCCGCTAGAATTATTGAGTATATATACGTCAGAAACATTGGCTCGTAAGACGTATTTATACGTTGAAAACAGTCAAAGGGTTAAATGCAGTTTAGGATGTTTTGGACATAGAGACATTTAGAGACTGTAGTGGCTTTTACATAGCTCTATGGTATAAACCTTGGTAATAAATACCGACAAGTTGGTTTAGAAAGACACGTAAGCAAACACTATAACATATTTATTAGAAAACGAAAACGTTTAGAAGTGATCAAGGTCCCAGGACCGAAACGTTTTCTAATAAATATGTTATAGTGTTTGCTTACGTGTCTTTCTAAACCAACATAGCTCTATACCATGGTGCTCTCACAAATGTGAGGTCTCAGGAGTATTTTGTTTCTTTCTTCAGGTACCTAGCTGTCAATCTGTGAGGTGCCCTAAATAATGTTGTAGCTTTTGCCACTTCCATCTAACTACCTACCTCTTGTGGAGGTAGGTACTGTGCTGTATTTTGTTGCTGCCTCCTACTTCACTGATATTTGTCTCTCTTTTTTGAATGTCTTTCTCCTCTTTTATTTTATTTAGCTTATACTTTCTGTCATAGGATGGGACCTTAGAAGATGTAGAGGTAATCAGTAAGATCTTCAGCTGTTTTGTCTTAATTTTTTCTTTACAGGCCATTGTTTCTCTTGATATTGTCTTTGTGCATTGTACAATATTTTTGCACTTCTTGTGTCTACTGATATTTAGTATACTAGATTTTATGTTCAGACTCCACACACTACTCAGTATTACTGAAATTTATTTATTGCAGGAAAGTGCTCTACAGTCTGTTTCTTATACATCTTTCCTTGTACATCTGTTAGATAACCTGCAGACCCTAATTTTATCCTCCAAATCGCTCCTGCTGTCGAGTGATTTTTAATTTGCATCATTTACTTTGGGGCCGGTTTCATCGAGAGACTGTGACCTATGTCAATAAGTTCTCTACCATTGCTTCAACCCTAAATATTTAGACCCTTTACTTTTAACTCATTTTTGTATTGGCCTTTCAATTTTCTCATCTTCCATTGCTCTAGACTTTTGACAATAATAAATGATCTCCACAGTTTCGATCATTTCCCCTTCATCATTGTCTCTCTCTCATACATATACTTCTCACCATCCAGGTAGCAATTTTAGTGTGCAGGCTAGGTTCACTTTCTCCTTTTTTTTTTTTTTTATACATTTTGACAATTTTCATCATTGAATGGCTACATTTTTTTGTTTGCCTCCTTCTTCTTAGCTGATTTTGTTGCTATTCACACCATGGTTCTTGAAAACTTTCACAAATGTGTCCTTGATTACCTGTTAAGGATTTTTGTGTCCTGTTGTTTGCATTTAATCTGTCATATCAGTATTGAAAATTTCAAGTGGTTGTAGCAGTTATGGGTACTACCTCTTGGATACCATTCCAGAATTTAACTACTATATTTTTTAAGGAAAAAATTTTAGTATAATTCTGATGCCTTTTTTCTTCTCGGTATGCAGCTGTGGCCTTCTGTTCTACCTGTTTGTGCTAAAAATCATCTTTATGATTTTTCTCACATATTTACCATTTTTTGACTCTTAAAATCCTGGCAGCTTCATTGGTTCACGTTAGTGACAAATGCTGTTCTTTAATCAAACCACAATTCAGCTGCTGGCCATCCTTTCTTCCTTTGTCTCTGTTGGTTGAGGGAAGCTGGGCTCCCTTGCCTGTATGTAAGTCATAACATACTTTATCTTTGTCATCTTGAGGAGCCCCCAGTGGTGCTCTGTAGTAATTGTCAGTGATAACTTTTTTTTACATCTAAGGTTATGTTGACTTCATTTTTAACCTTCAGTTCCCTTACTTAATCTGCCTTTTTGTTTGACAGTCTTGCCTGTAAAGTGGACTTTGTAATATTTTTGAAGTGAAACTGATTCATTGTGATAAAAATGATATTCTCATTCTCTTGTCTTAATCTTCACCGCTGGTACAGGTACACCACTGATTTTATGGGACCTGATGATCCAGACCTCTTGTATTCAGGACAGAATTACAAGGGTACCTGAATTCCTGTATCTGCCAGATTAATTTACTAAGCACCACAAATGGCACACTTGCTTACATTGTTTACATCACATTTGTTGGTGGTGATTCCTTGATTTTGTGCAACTTAACTTATTTTCCAAGTATCAGTGATGTAGCTGTAAGACTTACTACTGATAAGTTAATTGAGCTGTGAGTTGAATTAAGCAAAGCTCTTCAGTTTTAGTAAAATTCTTAAATTACCACTTTGGGAGTGATAGTACTGCAACATTCTTTTTAGGTACAATAATTAATAGACCATGGTGCTTTAGAGATATGGTAGGTGTATAATTAGTGGGTAAGAGGTGTATTATTAAATTATTATGTGACCTCTGTTGGTCTGGCAGAATGGAGAATTCAACAAGGCTGTGGAACCAAGGGTGCTGGAAAATCAGTGGTGTACTTGCACTACTTAATTTCTATCATCAGCTGAACTCTTGCCATGCAACACTGAAAGACCCACATGGGTATAGCATTTTGAATATATATAATGCTATTTTTTTTTTTTAAACACTGGCTACTTCCCACCAAAACTGTGTGGACATCACAGTTCAGATGACCCTCCAAACTATAATATCCCCATCCCTTCTTGAGAGTGTAGGCATTTACTTCCTACCTCCAGGACTCAAAGTCCAACTATCCAGTTTCTCTGAGTCCCATCATAAATGATACCTTGCCCATATTAAAAAATCTGTAATTATTTACTATTGTATATTTATATGTACCTATACATAAAATAACATAGATGTGTATTTATAGGTTCAACTGCTTAGGGAGGTAGACAAATCCTGAAAATAAATAGGTACAGTCTATTAGTGGCTTGCACATTTATGAATGCACCCTCTTCACTGGCTTTGATAAATTATATTCATTATACTTACATAAAGTTGATAAGTTATTGATATAGTAGCTCTTCTTATAGTTTGTCTTTTACAAATAATAAATGCATTTTGCACCAGGTGACCATTTCAATGACAAATGACTTTAATAAGGCCATCAACAACTCATCATATCTAACTGAACTGCCGGAGAAAGGCTGGAGTCCTGAGACGATTATGGAAGAAGCTGCTAAATATGCACAGTTTGGTAAGAAAAATAACAGTTGGGCAAATAAGTGGTATTTACAAGGGGGAGGACTGTTTTACTTTGTTTTTTTATTTGTAAATTTAAACTTACTACCCTACAAGTATCTAAAGAAGAGCCATTTATGCTTCAGTAACATGCAGTATCTACAGTAGTAGTGTTTTAGTGTGCAACAGTATCAGTTAAAAACATTCCTGTCTCTTAATGTCCATTCCATTTACTATGAATAGAATGGCCCTCAGTTTATTCAGTATGCACCAGTTGGTGAATATGCAACTATAGACCTTTAACATCTGTCATCTTTGGATTGTGCTCTACAAGTGAAAATGCAGTTCTAACACTTTTACCAGTTGGTTATATTCTACATGCACTTTGTATGTATAACTCATCATTTTAAGCATTAATTTCTGTGCATTTTTTGGGGCCACATTATTTTGTAGAATAGGACAGTACATTTGCAAAGAAAATTTGATAAGATTGTTTGTTGCAGGCAAATTCAAATGGGAGACTGGGTGTGCATCTGGCACTGTCTACAATGGTAACCAAACACTCACTGACCTCATGACCAGAATATATGGTATGTTAGAGTTGGAGTAAACTATTTGTTACTAATTGAGCTGTGAATATTTTATGGTTTGCCCTCATTCAAATTTTTCCAACTTGAAAATACTAATACCATACATACTTGTGTTCATTCCACAATTTCAAAATGCTTCACTGTAATGCAGTGCTGACCTAAGACACTGCTTAGATAGGCATCACACTCCAAGCAAATGCTCCTTTGTTATTCCTCTTGTTAGCCTAAGCCACCATATAAACCTCATGCAAATGAAAGGGGCTAAAATTGTGGAGTAACTTACCAGTTGAATTAAAAAATTGTACATTAATAAATTCAAACAAAAATGTTTAATGTATTTCCCTAAAAGACTTTGAATGTAACTCCTTAAATTGCCAGTATACAGCCTCTCCTCACTTAACGGCGGAGTTACGTTGCTAAGACCATGTCGGTAAACAATTCGTCACTAATTGACGAGCATACTATAATGGTAGTGAGTTTGTGTCAGCCATGTTTGATATTGTTTTAACCTTTTCAGGGTCCGTCCCGTAGATCTACGGCTTTACGTTCAGGGTCCAAACCGTAGATCTACACCAAAATTCTAGCAGCGTCAAATTTAGCGTGAGATGGCTGGTAGGCCTACATCTGAGAAAATGGGTCTGGGTGGTCATTGTGCACACTATAGAAAAAATTTGGACGCCCACATGGCATTGTGGGAACGCCGGCAAAGTAGCTTTGTTCATTGTGCCTGGCGGCAAGGAAGCTCTCACTCCTCACTCACTCTCTGGGTGAATTCTGACTCTCCTCTTTACAACTTAAAGTTCTAAGACTGATGGAAGTGGAGCTGAAGAGGAATTCTATGGTTTTGAACCATATGGTACCATTGTACCATATGGTACAATGGTGCCATGTCATACAATGGTATCATATGGTACAATGGTATCATATGGTACAATGGTATCATATGATACAATAGTACCATATGGTACAATATACCATATAGTACATTGTACCATATGGTACATTATACCATATGGTACAGGGTACAGGGACCCTAATGGAAATAAGTCTGTCTGACTTTTTTGGGTTATCCTAGGTTGTCCAAACATATGCTGCTAAGTATGATATTCTATGTAACTTTATTTGTGTATACCTAAATAAACTTACTTATGATGCCACATGTGCTTGAGTAAGTTTATTCAGGTGTACAGAAATACAATTACATAGATTATCATACATAGCAGCATACGTATAAAATCCTAGGATAACCCAAAAAAGTCAGGGTTACTTATTTCCATAGGGATCCTTGTATCTGTACCATATGGTGTCCTGTACCATATGGTGTCCTGTACCATATGGTGTCCTGTACTGTATGGTACCCTGTGTCATATGGTACCCTGTGTCATATGGTACCCTGTACCATATGGTACCCTGCACCATATATTATCCTGTACTGCATGGTACCCTGTACCATATGGTACCCTGCACCATATATTATCCTGTACTGCATGGTACCCTATACCATATAGTACAATGTACCATATGGTACCCTGTAACATATGATACCGTGTACCATATGGTCAATAGGTGTTGGTGGCATGAGACACCAGCCAAGACAGTAAGTGACGACGCAAGCTAGCTACTGACTCCACAGTTTCCGAGACAAAGTGCTTTGTCATCCAACTCAAGGAACATGTCGAGTTCCTGTACATTTGTCAGTATATAATAGAACATTACTAATATACAACATTTTTGCATATTTTTGTTGTAAACAACTATTGTAAACAAAATAATGATGAAAATATTAGTGTGTTTATTGTGTTGAATACAACAGTACCATTTGGTACAATGAACCATATGGTATCATTGTACTGTATGGTACAATGTACCATATGGTACCATTGCACCATAAGGTACCATTGCACCATCTGGTACCATTGTATCGTATGGTACCATTGTACCAAATGGTGCCATTGTACCATATTCTACCATATGGTACCATTGTATCATATGGTACCATTGTATCATGTGCCATTGTACCATATGGTACCATTGTACCATATGTACAATTGCACTATATAGTACCATTGCACCCTATGGCACGATTGTACCATATGGTACTATATGGTACCGTTGTATTTAACACAATAACCACACTAATATTTTCATCATTTTGGGTCAACTTCCTGCCGCTGTATCTCGGTAAGTACTGATCAGAATTTTTTTTTTTGTTTTATTACCTTCACAAAAATATTATCTTTAAGTTTGAAAGAAAAAATAATTTTTTTTTTTTTTCAAAATTTCTTGGACACTGGGGCACCACTTCTGATTTTGGCCTTGGACCCTGAAAGGGTTAATGCCACCTTTGCATCATTTATAACATTTCTGATGTATTTTTAACCCTTTGACTGTTGCAAGCCCCTTTCTGAAACTGTCATTCTATTGAAAAATTTTTGAAAAAAAAAAAATTATTTTTTCTTATGAAATGATAATCTTTTCCTGATGGTAATGACACCAGAAGTATGAAATTTTATCAAAAACTTGCGGAATTACGCTCCTGTGAAGTTAGTGATCTCGGCAATATATACGCATTAGTGATTTCACTGACTTTGAGCCCTCTTTTCAGCCAATTCCATTGTTCCAGTCGACCAAACTCGTAGCTATTTCTTTAGAACTCTATTTTTTCTATCAGTTGAGTACAAGAAACTGCCCATTTACGGATTTCAACTACCCAATAAAGTGGTCAGACATTGACAGTTTAGCCAATTTCATGCAAATTAACCCTTTCAGGGTTGACAGACCTTCTCCCAAACGTGTTCTTAGGGTCGAAAAATTTTCGAAAAAAAAAAAATTCTTATGAAATGAGAGAGCATATTTTTGTGAGTATTATAGGCCAAAAAAAATTTTTTTGTGATCAATACTTATCGGGATATGGAGGCGTGAAGTTGACAGAAAGTGAGCCGCTTACGGCAACATCGCCGACTGCCGGTCACATGGTAATAGTTTATTTATTATTTTTTCTACTTTTCTTTTATTTTTTATCATTTCATTTTTTCAAGTAACTTTTATGGTTTGTGAGACCAATATAAGCCATATTTTTGATATATACACTCGTATACTACACAACAACTGTACAAACATTGATACGTGAACATTTTCACCTAATTTAGTCACATACTATTGTCTAGAAATATATACAGTGGACCCCCGGTATTCGATATTAATCTGTTCCTGAGAGCTCATCGAATACCGAAAATATCGAAAAGCGAATCAATTTTCCCCATAAGAAATAATGGAAATCAAATTAATTCGTGCAAGACACCCAAAAGTATGAAAAAAAAATTTTTTTACCACATGAAATATTAATTTTAATACACACACTGAAGAAAACATGCACAGTTACATGACATTTACCTTTATTGAAGATCTGGTGATGATTGATGGGATGGGAGGAGGGGAGAGTGTGGATGGTGTTAGTGTTTAGAAGGGGAATCCCCTTCCATTAGGACTTGAGGTAGCAAGTCCTTTTCTGGGATAACTTCCCTTCTTTTAATGCCACTAGGGCCAGCTTGAGAGTCACTGGACCTCTGTCGCACAACAAATCTGTCCATAGAGCTCTGTACCTCCCGTTCCTTTACGATTTGTCTAAAATGGGTGACAACATTGTCATTGTAATAGTCACCAGCACGGCTTGCAATAGCTGTGTTAGGGTGATTTTCATCCATAAAGGTTTGCACTTCAACCCACTGTGCACACATTTCCTTAATTTTTGAAGTAGGCACAATGGATTCCACAACTGGCATAGGCTTCTCAGGGTTAGCCCCAAACCCTTCAAAATCTTTCTTAATTTCCATACTAATTCTCACCCTTTTTACCACAGGGTTGGCACTAGAAGCTTTCTTGGGGCCCATGGTGACTTATTTTGCAGAAACAAGCACCAAAAACAGTGATAATATGGATAATGTGGAATGTACCGAATGTATCCTTAGATGCGCGCACACTGGCTGGCTTGTAAACACTGGCACACAAGGGGCAGTTCAGGCCACACGTGGACATGTCTCATACGAATCGTATCGAATACCGGCTTTTCAATCGGATACCGAGGCAAAATTTTTGCGTTAAAATGCATCGAATACCGGATTTATCGAATACCAATGCCATCGAATACCGGGGGTCCACTGTACATAGTGTTTAAAGGTCCTAGCAATGTTTTGGTGGGGAAGGGAGTGTGGGTTTGTGTGAACAACATGGCTGGCAGGCGGCTGGCTGGCTGGCTGGCTGGCTGGCCGGCTGGCCGGCTAGCCGGCTAGCTGGCTAGCTCCTTGGCTGGCTGGCTAGTTGGCTGGTTGGCTGGCTGACTGGCTGACCAGCTTGCTGGCTGGCAGGTTGGCTCTGTCTCTGTGTCTGTCTCACAGGTACACTTAAATATAATCATACATAGTGTAAATTACTTTGGATACACAGAGAATGTAATAATAATAATAATAATAATAATAATTGAAGCATTTTGTATGAGAGTGTGTCACTCGTCTTATCTCTCCACTAATGACAGTGGTGACATTTGATGTCTGTGAAGAGGCTGGGCCAGGAGCTGAGTCTCGACCCCTGCAACCACAATTAGGTGAACACACACACACACACACACACACACACACACACACACACACACACACACACACACACACACACACACACAGCCAGCCAGCCAGCCAGCCAGCCAGCCAGCCAGCCATGTTGTTTACACAAACCCGTGCTCCCTTTCCTACCACCCTCACTGCCTCCCCCCCTTTACTGCCTTTCCCCACCACCCACACTGCGGGAGAGTGAGGTATTCCTTATGCTTGGCTTGATGACAAAGGCGCACTGAATTACCACTCCCACAATGCAATGCAGGTGCATAGATTTTTTCCTACTGCACACACTTACCACATAGACCCATTCTATCACATGTAAGCCTACCAGCTCTCTCACCCTCAATTTGAAGGCACTAGAATTTATGCGTACTAGTACGACACCAACCCTGGCGCGTAAGTATGGCACAAACCCTAAAAGGGTTAAAAAAGATGCCATTTTCAAAATAGACATTCTTGGCACTAAAATAACATATCCTCTGTTCATTAGTCAAGTCTCTAGGCCCCTCTTATATTACTCTTGCTTTCTATTTTGATTTTTTTATTCACAAAAAAATAGAAGATTTATTGTAATGCAGACTACTGCATTATTGTAAAAATGGTATAAATAATATCAGTGCACTAGTGAAAGAATATTAGACTCCCCAGTTGACGTGCATTGGACGTGTGGTGTGATTTGAACATTGGTAAAAATCGAACATTTCCGCTACTTTGAGCTCAATTTCAAGGTCGTTTTCATCATGAAACTAATCAAAATCATCTCTATTTCTGTAATATGTTTTCCATTATATCAAATGAGACCAAGAAAACGAGAATACAACCATAAATACTATATGAAAATACACCTCAAAGACGGTGGTTTAATCCAAAAACTCAGTCGTAGTTTTTTTTTTCATTATGTACGGCATGCTGCAGGATTTTTTTTGTACAGTGCACACTGACTGCACAGACCCATTCCCTCACATGTGGGCCTACCAGCTTTCTCCTGCTTGATTTGAAGCCGCTAGAATTATTGAGTATATATGTATACGTATGTCTGAAACACTGGCTCGTAAGATGTATATCTATGGCCAAAACAGTCAGAGGGTTATATGTTTATACAGCAGTGTACTGTATATTGTAATAAAAAGAATTAAGGAAATCAGCTCTAATATACATTATTTAGGTATGCATACTGGTTAGAGAGCCCATCGTAAGTCTGAGTTGTTGGTAAATGAGTACATCGCTAAGTGAGGAGAGGCTGTATTTTTATGTCCAAGTTATAAATTACAATGGATGATCATAATTCCCATGGGTTATGTTCCTGAAAACTGTGCTGCTAATGACTTCCATGACTTATGGACTGAAAAATGTGGGAAAAATAGGGTTGCATTCTTCAGACTTCTGAGAGAGCTACAGCAAAATTATTTTATGTTTTTTTTATTTTTTTGGCGTGTGTGAAAATAATCTGTTTTCTTATCTAATATTGTCAATAATGATGCTCTGTGAAGTACCTGAACTCTTGTAAGGTTCAGACGTTTAAAAGAAAGTACATTAGCTATAAAAATGGTTGCATTAAAACTGTATATTATTTGTTACTTACCTTCAAACTGAGTTCAGAATGCCTAACCCTTTGAGGGTCGACAGGCCCTCTCCGAGACTTGTTCTCAGGGTCGGCCACATCTAAAAAAAAAAAAAATTTCTTATGAAAGGATAGAAAATCTTTTCCCGATCATAATGACGCCAAAAGTATGAAATTTGATGGAAAACTTACGGAATTATGCTCTCGCAAAGTTAGCGGTCTCGACGATGTTTACGCATCGGCGATTTTGCCCACTTTGAGCCCTATTTTCGGCCAATTCCAGTGTACTTGTCAACAAAAATCATAACTATTTCTCTAGAACTCCATTTTTTCTATTGAATGAGCACAAGAAACCACCCATTTACTGATTTCAACTATCCAATACAGTGGTCAGAATTTAGCAATTTTGCCAATTTCACACAAATTTCAAAAGATGCCAATTTCCAAATAGGGTCCAGAATAAACAAGAAAGACATTCCTGGCACTAAAATAACATTTCCTATGTTCATTAGTCACATCCCCAGGCCCCTCTTATATTTCTTTGGCTTTCCACTTTCAATTTTTATTATTACAAAAAATAGAAGATTTACTGTTATGCAGACTGCTGCATTAGTGTAGAAATGGTATAAATAATATCAACGCACTTGTGAAAGAATACAGTGGACCCCCGACATTCGATGGCATCGACATTCGATAAATCCGACATTCGATGCATTTTAACGCAAAAATTTTGCTTCAACATTCGATGGAAAACCCGACATTCGATACGATTCATATGAGACGTGTCCAGGTGTGGCCTGAACTGTCCCGTGTGTGCCAGTGTTTACAAGCCAGCCAGTGTGTGCGCATCTAAGGATACATTTGGTACATTCCATATTATCCATATTATCACTGTTTTTGGTGCTTGTTTCTGCAAAATAAGTCACCATGGGCCCCAAGAAAGCTTCTGGTGCCAACCCTGTGGTAAAACGTGAGAATTAGTATGGAAATTAAGAAAGATTTTGAAGGGTTTGGGGCTAACCCTGAGAAGCCTATGCCAGTTGTGGAATCCATTGTGCCTACTTCAAAAATTAAGGAAATGTGTGCACAGTGCATTGAACTGCAAACCTTTATGGATGAAAATCACCCTAACACAGTTATTGCAAGCCATGCTGGTGACTATTACAATGACAATGTTGTGGCCCATTTTAGACAAATCGTAAAGGAACGGGAGGTACAGAGCTCTATGGACAGATTTGTTGTGCGACAGAGGCCCAGTGACTCTCAAGCTGGTTCTAGTGGCATTCAAATTCAAATTCAAATTCAAAGTTTATTCTCTATAAAGATTACAATGTTGAATTTACAGAATTTGGTTGTTGTGTGGTTTACATGTAGTTAAATAATGATTACAGAGTGTACCACTAGAATGCCTAGCATGGCTAGGCATTTTGGGCAGACTTAGTTTAATTCTTTATTTTAAAATATTACAAATTATGAGGTAAGTTGGTATTATGGCTAAGTGACTAAATACTAGTTTGTGAGTTTAGCAATGTGAATGCTTTTGTTTTGGCACAGTACATAGTTTCAGTATTGGAGTATCATAGGATTCATTATTTTAAGATTGAGATTAATATTTCTGTTTATGGTCAAATAGGTGAGTGAGTGTAAGTGTGAACCACCAGGTGGTATTCGTGTAGTTAGTTGAAGGGGTTTATCAGGGAGATAAGATGTTTTCTAATGGTAGTTTTGAAGGTGATGAATGTGTCTGCAGTTCTAGAGTTCTCAGGTAGGGTGTTCCAGATTTTAGGGCCTTTGACATACATTGAATTTTTGTAAAGGTTTAGTCGGACATGGGGAATGTCGTAGAGATGTTTGTGTCTGGTGTTATGCCTGTGGGTTCTGTCACAACTATCAAGAAAGCATTTTAGGTCAAGGTTGATATTGGAGTTTAAGGTCCTGTAGATGTAGATTGCACAGTAGTAAGTGTGGATGTACTGAACAGGGAGTAAGTTTAGATCTATGAAGAGTGGGGGGGTGTGTTGCCAGGGATGGGATTTAGTGATTAAAAAGAAGAAGGGAAGTGACCCCGGAAAAGGACTTGCTACCTCAAGTCCTAATGGAAGGGGATTCCCCTTCTAAACACTAACACCATCCACACTCTCCCCTCCTCCCATCCCATCAATCATCACCAGATCTTCATTAAAGGTAAGTGTCAATTATTCTATTGTCATTAATCTATTGTTATTGTTGTTATTGTAATTATTCTATTGCATTAAACTTAATATTTCATGTGGTAAATTTTTTTTTTCAAACTTTTGGGTGTCTTGCACGGATTAATTTGATTTCCATTATTTCTTATGGGGAAAATTAATTTGACTTTCGATATTTTCGACATTCGATAGCTCTCAGGAACGCATTAGTATCGAATGTCGAGGGTCCACTGTATTAGACTCACCAGTTGACGTGTATTGGACGCTTGGCATGATTTGTTTATTTTGTTAAATTTTTGCCGATGTTCAAGAGTAAATAAATGACCTCACAAGTCTAATACATGACAGCTGGTGGGTCTAATATACATTCACAAATGTGGTGATATTATTTATACAATTATTACAGTACAGGAAGGCCCCACTTATACGGCTGGTTAGGTTCCAGGCTACCGGCGTAAAGCGGAAACCGCCGTAAAGTGGAACACCCTTTTTTTCCACGTACAAATGCATACAAACACTAGATAACAAGTTTACACTAACATATATTAAGTTAGCAATAGAACCAGGCATCAAAAAACAATAAAAAGTACAATACACACATAGTGCACTCATTACTTACCTTAAAATATTTATAGTCTTAATCTAGGGTGAGACAAGTAGTATTTATTGTAAGAAATCAAGTGTGGTATGTATGGTAGTCAGCCAGGCTACCATACCAGGCCACCCCACCCACACATACAATTCTATGATATTTAAGCATCCCAGAGCGATAAAATGTATATACAGTTCACTCATTACTTACCTTAACCCTTTGACTGTTTCAGGCCCCTCTCTGAAACTGTCATTCTATGTCGCTCAATTTTTGAAAAAAAAAAAATTATTTTTTCTTATGAAATGATAGAGAATCTTTTCCCGATGGTAATGACACCAAAAGTTCGAAATTTGGTCGAAAACTCGTGGAATTATGCTCCCGCAAAGTTAGCGGTCTCGGCGACATATGCGTATCGGCGATTTCGCCGACTTTGAGCCCAATTTTCAGCCAATTCCAGTGTTCCAGTTGACCAAACTCATAGCTATTTCTTTAGAACTCCATTTTATCTATCAGCTGAGTAAAAGAAACCTCCCATTTACTAATTTGGACTACCCAATATGGTGGTCAGAAATTGGCAATTTGGCCAATTTCACGCAAAATAAAAAAGATGCCAATTTCAAAATAGGGTCCAGAATAAACAAGTTAGACATTCGTGGCACTAAAATAACATATGCTCTGTTCATTAGTCACATCTCTAGGCCCCTCTTATATTATTATTGCTTTCTATTTTGATTTTTTATTCATACAAAAAAATACAAAATTTACTGTTATGCAGACGACTGCATTATTGTAAAAATGGTATAAATAATATCAGTGCACTAGTGAAAGAATATTAGACTCCCCAGTTGACGTGTATTGGACGTGTGGTGTGATTTATTTACTCTTGAACATTGGTAAAAATCGAACATTTCCGCTACTTTGAGCTCAGTTTCAAGGTCGTTTTCATCATAAAAGTAAGGAAAATCATCTCTATTTCTGTAATATGTTTTCCATTTTATCACCTAAGACCATGAAAACGCGAATACAACGATAAATACTATACGACAATACACCTCAAAGTCGGCATTTTATTCCAAAAAAACGATCAGAGTTTTTTTTTTCTCATTACGCAATGTGTGCTGCAGGATTTTTTTTATGTGGTGCACACTGACCACACAGACCCATTCTCTCACATGTGGGCCTACCAGCTTTCTCCCACTTGATTTGAAGCCGCTAGAATTATTGAGTATATATACGTCAGAAACATTGGCTCGTAAGACGTATTTATACGTCGAAAACAGTCAAAGGGTTAAAATATAGGGTGAGATGAGTAGTATTTATTGTAAAAAATCAAGTGTGGTATGTATGGTAGTCAGCCGGGCTACCATACCAGGCCAACCCACCCACACATATATTCCATGATATTTAAGCATCCCAGAGCAATAAAATGTATATACAGTTCACTCATTACTTACCTTAAAATATTTGTAGTCTTAATGTAGGGTCAGGAGTAAGTAAATGAGATAAAACGAATAAATGAGAGAGAGAAAGAATGAGTGCATGAGAGAGGACAGGCGCAGAGTTATGTAAACAAACCAGGCGAAGGTAAGTTTTGTAAACGAAGTGTACACGTCTGGTTTGTGTACAAGTTACATTGTGTACAGGTTGTCTCTACATTGATACGGTAGAATAAATAAAGAAGAACACTCCCATTCTCATGTAACATCATTTTGAGAAGAAATGATGCTCTGAGTGAAGGCAATGGAAATAAGTCACTCTGACTTTTTTGGGTTATCCTAGGTTCTCTACACATATGTTGTTATGTATGATAATCTATGTAACTGTATTTGTGTATACCTGAATAAACTTACTTACATACATACGAAAGGAATAATTTTCTACAGTTACCCCCAGTAACACATTTTCTCTTATGTTAGATTAGAGAAAATGTTATTCTTGGCATCACTTGTACAAGTTATCTGGCTACGACATCTCATATTTATGTTTATTTATTCTATTGTAGGGTGTATTTATCATCTTTTTATGTTATGTATCGTGTTTATTATATAATTTTGAAAAAAATATCATGGATGGATTAATGAAAATGTGTATATTAACGTAATATACAACATTTAATAAGACTCGGTGATTATTATTATTAGCATTTCTAATATGGCATCACTTGTGCAAGTCGTCTGCTACCACATCTCATATTTATGTTTATTTATTCTATTGTGGGGTGTATTTATCATCTTTTTATGTTATGTATCATGTTTATTATATAATTTTTAAAAAATATCATAGATGGATTAATGAAAATGTGTATTTAACGTAATATACGACATTTAAATGAGACGATGATTATTATTATCATTACTAATATGACGTCTGGAGACATAAGACACTCTTACTGATTTTTATATGTACCTGCATGCCAGCACAGTATGTAAGTTTATTTAAGTACAGGTATACATAAGCATAATTATCAGAATACAGCAAGGCCCCGCTTTACGGCGTTTCACTTTACGGCGTTCCGCTAATACGGACATTTCAAATTATGACCAAAACTCGCTATACGGCTCCCCCCACCTGACTTTCTAATACGGTCACCGTGCCCCACCCTGTTTGTTTACATTCTCCATGAGCTCAGTAAGCACTAAGTCTCTCCATTTTGTCTGGAAACTCCAAAATTTCAAATGTTTTTAAAAGTTATTTCATATTTTATATATACTCTGATAATTATACTTATGTATACCTGTACCTAAATAAACTTACATACTGTGCTGGCATGCAGGTACACATTAAAATTGGTAAGTGTCTTATGTCTCCAGACGTCATATTAGTAATGATAATAATAATCATCGAGTCATTTAAATGTCGTATATTACGTTAATATACACATTTTCATTAATCCATCCATGATATTTTTTTCAAAATTATATAATAAACACGATGCATAACATATAAATAAGATAAATACACCCCACAGTAGAATAAATAAACATAAATGTGAGATGTGGTAGCAGACGACTTGCACAAGTGACGCCATATTAGAAATGATAATAATAATAATAACAATACTCACCGAGTCTCATTAAATGTCGTATATTACGGTAATATACACATTTTCATTAATCCATCCATGATATTTTTTTCAAAATTATATAATAAACACGATGCATAACATATAAATAAGATAAATACACCCCACAGTAGAATAAACAAACATAAATGTGAGATGTGGTAGCAGACGACTTGCACAAGTGACGCCATATTAGAAATGATAATAATAATAACAATACTCACCGAGTCTCATTAAATGTCGTGTATTACGTTAATATACACATTTTCATTAATCCATCCATGATATTTTTTTTCAAAATTATATAATAAACACGATACATAACATAAAAAGATGATAAATACACCCCACAATAGAATAAATAAACATAAATATAAGATGTGGGAGCCACATAACTTGTACAAGTGACGGCAAGAATAACATTTTCTCTAATCTAACATAACAGAAAATGTGTTACTGGGGGTAACTGTAGAAAATTATTCCTTTCGTATGTATGTAAGTAAGTTTATTCAGGTATACACAAATACAGTTACATAGATTATCATACATAACAACATACGTGTAGAGAACCTAGGATAACCCAAAAAAAGTCAGTGTGACTTATTTCCATTGCCTTCACTCAGAGCTTCATTTCTTCTCAAAATGATGTTACATGAGAATGGGAGTGTTCTTCTTTATTAATTCTACCGTATCAATGTAGAGACAACCTGTACACAATGTAACTTGTACACAAACCAGACGTGTACACTTCGTTTGTTTACAAAACTTACGTTCGCCTGGTTTGTTTACATAACTCTGCGCCTGTCCCCTCTCATGTACTCATTCTTTCTCTCTCTCATTTATTCGTTTGATCTCATTTACTTACTCCTGACTCTACATTAAGACTACAAATATTTTAAGGTAAGTAATGAGTGAACTGTATATACATTTTATCGCTCTGGGATGCTTAAATATCATAGAATAGTATGTGTGGGTGGGGTGGCCTGGTAAGGTAGCCTGGCTATTACCATACATACCACACTTGATTTCTTACAAAAAATACTACTTGTCTCACCCTAGATTAACCCTTTGACTGTCGCGGCCGTATATATACGTTTTACGAGGTGCCGTGTTTGACGTATATATACTCATAAATTCTAGCGGCTTCAAATCAAGCAGGAGAAAGCTGGTAGGCCCACATGTGAGAGAATGGGTCTGTGTGGTCAGTGTGCACCATATAAAAAAAATCCTGGAGCACGCAGTGCATAATGAGAAAAAAAAACTCCGACCGTTTTTTTTAATTAAAATGCCGACTTTGTGGTCTATTTTCGTATAGTATTTATGGTTGTATTCTCGTTTTCTTGGTCTCATTTGATAGAATGGAAAACATATTATAGAAATAGAGGTGTTTTTGATTGATTTTACTATAAAAAGAACCTAGAAATGGAGCTCAAAGTAGGGGAAATGTTTGATTTTTGCCAATGTTCAAAAGTAAACAAATGATGCCATTGTCCAATAAATGTCCAACTAGCCATTCTAATATGCAGTCATGAATGGGTTGATGTTATTTATACAGGTATTACAGCATTGCAGTAGTCTGCATAATAGTAAGTCTAATATTTTTTGTTTGAATAAAAATTCAAAATAGAAAGCAAGAGTAATACCAGAGGGGCCTGGAGACGTGACTGATGAACAAAGAAAACGTTATTTTAGAGCCTGGAATGTCTGCATTGTTCATTCTGGACCTTATTTTGAAATTGTCATATTTTTTAGTTTTCGTGAAATTGGCCAAATTGCAAATTTCTGACCACATTATTAGGTAGTTGAAATCAGTAAATGGGCAGTTTCTTGTACTCAATCGATAGAAAAAATGAAGTTCTAAAGAAATAGCTATGAGTTTGGGCGACTGGAACAATGGAATTAGCCGAAAATAGGGCTCAAAGTGGGCGAAATCGCCGATTTGTAAACAGCGCCGAGGTCGCTAACTTCGCGAGAGCATAATTCCGTCAGTTTTCCATCAAATTTCGTTTTTTTGGTGTCATTACAATCGGGAAAAGATTCTCTATCATTTCATAAGAAAAAATAATTTTTTTTTTTTAAATTTTGCGACACCAGGAGACACCTCAGGATTGGGGGTTGCGACAGTCAAAGGGTTAAGACTATAAATATTTTAAGGTAAGTAATGAGTGCACTATGTGTGTATTGTACTTTTTTATTGTTTTTTGATGCCTGGTTCTATTGCTAACTTAATATATGTTAGTGTAAACTTGTTATCTAGTGTTTGTATGCATTTATAAGTGGAAAAAAAGGGTGTTCCACTTTACGGCGGTTTCTGCTTTATGGCGGTAGCCTGGAACCTAACCTGCCGTATAAGTGGGGCCCTCCTGTATATATAAAATATGAAATAACTTTTAAAAACATTTGAAATTTTGGAGTTTCCAGACAAAATGGAGAGACTTAGTGCTTACTGAGCTCACGAAGAATGTAAACAAACAAGGTGGGGCGCGGTGACCGTATTAGAAAGTCAGGTGGGGGGAGCCGTATAGCGAGTTTTGGTCATAATTTGAAATGACCGTATTAGCAGAACGCCATAAAGTGAAACGCCGTAAAGCGGGGCCTTCCTGTATTGCATAACAGTAAATCTTCTATTTTTTGGTTTGAATAAAAATTCATTATGTGAATAAAAAATCAGAATGGAATTCATTTGTAAAGCCAGAAAACATAACTAATGAACTGAGGAAATATTAGTTTAGTGCCAGGAATGCCTGCGTTGTTTATTCTGGACCCTATTTTGAAATTGGAATATTTTGAACTTTGCATTAAATTGGCCAGATTACCAATTTCCAGTCACTTTATTTTGTTGTTGAAACAGTTTACTTGGCAATTTCTTGTGCTCAATTGATAGAATAGAAGTAATACTAGTGAAATAGCTAAGAATTTGGTTGACTGGAATAATGTAATTGGCCTAAAATGGGAGTCGAAGTCGGCAAAATCGCCAATGCGTAAATATCGCCAACAAATCAAAATTCACGAGAGCGTAATTTTGTCAGTTTTCCATCAAATTTCGTACTTGTTTTATTACCTCCAGAAAACGATTCTCTAACATTTCATAAGAAAAAATAACAAAATTATTTTTTGAAAATTCTTGGACCCTAGTGCACACTTTGAAATTTGGCCTCTGAACCCTGAAAGGGTTAAAGCATTTTATGTAACTTTATTAACCCGTAAATGGTCCAAACGTATATACAGTGGACCCTCACCTAACGATATTAATTGGTACCTGAGAACGAATATCGTTAGGCGAGTTTTTTAGCGTTAGCCGAGGCAAAATGTTAGCGTTAAAATGTATCGTTAGGCAAATTTAATGTTATGCAATGCGTTCATTAGGCGAGGGTCCACTGTGTATGTTCACTACCTGAGTGCCCTGAATATTTTGAAAAATAATTTTTTTTTTTTTTTTGAAAAAAAGCACATTTTTCTAAGTGTTATAGGATAAAAAAAAATTTTAGGGTCAGTACTTACCGAGATATGAGGCCCAGAAGTTGGCACTGGATGCTCACTTGACAGCAACATCGAGTCCTGCCACTTGCAGAAGTGTTTCCGATATACACCTACCATCCGACTTACGACCGAGTGCCTGCTACACTCCCTGCATGCCTGCTACACTTCCTGCATGTCTGCTACACACTCAGCATGCCTGCTGCACACCCTGCACACCTGTTACACTCACTGCATGCCTGCTACACTCCCTGCATGCCTGTTACACTCCCTGCATGCCTGTTACACTCCCTGCATGCCCATTACACTTCCTGCATGTGTGCTACACTCCCTGCATACCTGCTACACTCACTGCATGCCTGCTACCTTCACGCTTAGATTCCATGGTGTTTCTCACTTTATTTACTCCGGGAACTTTGCTAGGAACTTTCTTTGGAGCCATGGTTACTTATTTTGCAGTTACACTGCAAAAAACCCACAAAAAACAATGGAAAACAGACGAAATGTTTGGATGTATGAGCAGAAGCTTCCTCATGCATCGAAAGACACAGCCAAACTGACGCGCAAGCGGCCCCAGCCAGTGGACGGACACGTCTGAAATGGCCGATCGCCAGGAGCCGAAAAACCGGCCAATCACTGAGTTGGCCGAAAACAGGAACAGCTGATAACTGACGGTCCACTGTAGTTCATGTGATTTCATAGCCAATCTTTGTTTGACACTAATATTATGTACTGAAATAGTACTCAGATAGTAACAGTCACATTGGCAGGTGAACATTTTCACCTGCCTGGGTCATTTACTATTGTCTAGAAATATATACAAAGTATTTATAGGTCCCAGCAATGTTTTAGACACACTGGAGTATGGAAACTCCTTGAAGAATAGTGTTATGACAAGGGTCAGATAACAAGTGACTGCCAGTGACAGTTGATGAATGTGTGCTGCTGGAGGGAGCCTTGCCTTCATAAGTTTTTACTCTTGCACACAAACATATTTCTGTATGTCTGCCTGTCTATCTGTCTATCTATCTCTGTCTTTCTAGTTCTGCTTATCTGTCTTTCTGTCTTGTGTGTGCCTGGAGTATAATATGAAACTCCTTGAAGAATGGTGTAATGACAAGCATCCGATACCAAGTGACAGCCAGTGACATTTGATGAATACGCGCTGCTGCAGGGAACCTTGCCTTTATATGTTTTTACTCTTCCACACAAACATGTCTCTGTAAGTCTGTCTGTCAATCTATCTATCTGTCTGCCTGCCTATCTGTCTAGTTCTGTGTATCTGTCTTTCTGGTCTTTCTGTCTGCATGTGTGTGTCTGTCTATCCATCTGTTTGTCTCTGTCTCAGGGAGCAGCTAGTAAGCCTGTTGGTTTGTGGTTTATGGGGCACTCCCTGATAGCTTAGCAAGTGACACTGCTATTACACGCGTCATGTTTATTTATGTCTTATATCTACGAACACGAGTTAGTAGTAGGTTGGTAGACAGCAACCACCCAGGAAGGTGCTACCGTCCTGCCAAGTGAGTGTAAAATGAAAGCCTGTAGTTGTTTTACATGATGGTAGGATTGCTGGTGTCTTTTGTCTGTCTCATAAATATGCAAGATTACAGGTACGTCTTGCTACTTCTACTTACACTTAGGTCACACTACACACACATGTACAAGCATATATATACACACCTCTCTGGGTTTTCTGCTATTTTCTTTCTAGTTCTTGTTCTTGTTTATTTCCTCTTATCTCCATGGGGAAGTGGAACAGAATTCTTCCTCTGTAAGCCATGGGTGTTGTAAGAGGCAACTAAAATGCCAGGGGCAAGGGGCTAGTAACCCCTTCTCCTGTATATATTACTAAATGTAAAAGGAGAAACTTTCGTTTTTCCTTTTGGACCACCCCACCTTGGTGGGATACGGCCGGTGTGTTGAAAGATAGATCTACGAACACAAGTTAGTAGTAGGTTGGTAGACAGCAACCACCCAGGGAGGTGCTGCCGTCCTGCCAAGTAAGTGTAAAATGAAAGCCTGTAGTTGTTTTACATGATGGTAGGATTGCTGGTCTTTTTTCTGTCTCATAAATATGCAAAATTTCAGGTATGTCTTGATACTTCTACTTAACACTTAGGTCACACTGCACATACATGTACACGTTTATAAATACACACAATCATCCGAGTTTTCTTTGATTTTATCTTAATAGTTCTTATTCTTATTGCTTTTCCTTTTGTATCCACGGGGAAGTGGAATAAGAATCTTTCTTTCATAAGCCATGCGTGTTGTAAAAGTCAACGAAAATGCTGGGAAGAATGGGCTAGTAACCCCTTTTCCTGTATAGCCTACTAAAAAGAAAAAGAAGAAAACCATCAAAGTGGGATGTTTGTATGTGCGTGGATGTTGTGTGAATGATAAAAAAGAGATGATTGTGGATGTTATGAATATGAAGAAGCTGGATGTCCTGGCTTTAAGTGAAACAAAGCTGAAGTAGGTTGGAGAGTTTCAGCAGGGAGAAATAAATGGGATTAGGTCAGGGGTTTCAAATAGTTAGAGCTAAAGAAGGAGGGGCAATAATGTTGAAGGATAAGTTATGGCAGGAAAAGAGGGAATATAAATGTATTAATTCAAGGATTATGTGGAGAAAAATAAGGATTGGATGTGAAAAATGGGTTATAGTAAGCATTTATGCACCTGGAGAAGAGAGAAGTGTAGAGGAGAGAGAGGGATTTTGGGAAATGTTGAGTGAGTGCATGGGGAGTTTTGAACCAAGTGTGAGAGTATACTTGTGGTTGGGGATTTCAATGCTAAAGTGGGTAAAAATGTTGTGGAGGGAGTAGTAGGTAAATTTGGGCTGCCAGGGGCAAATGAAAATGGGGAGCCTTTAATTGAGCTATGTGTAGAAAGAGGTTTGTTAATAAGTAATACATATTTGATGAAAAAGTGGATAAATAAGTATACATGGTATGATATAGCACATAATGAAAGTAGTTTGTTAGATTATGTATTGGTGGATAAAAGATTGATGAGTAGGCTTCAGGATGTACACGTTTATAGAGGGGCAATTGATATATTGGATCATTATTTAGTTGTAGCTACAGTTAGACTAAGAGGTAGATGGGATGAAAGGAAAATGGAAACAAGTAAGAGAGAGGCGAAAGTGTATAAACTAAGGGAGGAGGAAGTTCGGGTGAGATATAAGCAACTACAGTAGGGTCCCGCTTTATGGCGTTTCGCCTTACTGCACTCCGCTAATACGGCGATGTCATATTATGACCAAAATTTGCTATATGGCAAGCGGTCTTTCAAATACAGCACTCCTCACCCGGTTTGTTTACATTCTTCGTGACCATATCTATTATGTCAGGAAGCTTTCCAAAATTTCAAATGTTTTAAAGTTACTGTGTATTTTATATGTACTCTGATAATTATACTTATTTGCACCTATACCTAAATATACTTACACACTGTGCTGGTGTGCACGTACACTTTAAAATCACTAAGTCTCTCTGCTCATGACGCCAATACTACATCATAATAATCACTCTTGGGCACATTAAATGTCTTATTTTACATTATTATAGGCATTTTCATTAATCCATCTATTTTATTTTCCTCAAAATTATATATAAAACCCATTACATAGCATATAAACATGATACATACACTCAGAGAATAAAAATTGACGTAAATAAGAGATTTGTTTACAAAGAGGCAGTGTAGGTAGTGTCGGAAGAATTACGTTTTCTCTAGTCAAACTGGGGGGTAACTGTAGAAAAATATTCTTTTCGTATGCCTTCATCTATATATAGCAATTCACGACCCTTGTGGGTTTAGGGCTTTTTATTATGATAATAATAATAATAATAATAATAATAATAATAATAATAATAATAATAATAATAATAATAATATCTTCATTCACTCTAAAAATGGTGTGTTGCTGTTTGTTTATTCTGTACTAACTTGTACAACTTGTACACAATGTAAGAGTATTTGTATTGTGAGGTAATTATTATAATAAAAAAATATTGAGGTAAATGTTTTACAAACTCTTACAGACGTACATGAATGAACTAGAAGTACACACATATTAATACGCATTTATTTCGCCTGACCAAGTGATCGTCCACTACCTGCTCAGTTTGTGTTCTTACATTGTCTGAACTCTGTATCTCGTTCTCTCTCTCATTTACTCTTTTGTTAACTAGTTGGCTCTCATTGACGATAGCGTCTAAGCTTAGCTTTGATAAAAAGAGGAGTCGTAAGACTCTTGCTTTAAATGCCAAGTTAGAGGATGATGGTGTGCCATTCTGATTTTATTCAATAAACACCCTGCCACTCACCTCTCACACATTAATATTAATATTTTAAGGTAAGTAATAAGTGTACTCTGTGTGTATCTTACCTTTTATTGTGTTTTTAATGCCTATTTCTATTGCTAACTTAATATAAGTTAGTGTAAACTTGTTGTGTGGCATTTACTGCATGTTTTATATGTGCTCTGATAATAATACTTGTGGTCCTGTGTGGTAGCAGGATGGAGGGACAACATTACGTTTTCACTGCTCAGCCATCAGAGAAAACGTGTATGAATCTTCGTTTGGCCCAGCCACTCCCCCACTCCACTTTTGTTTACAATTTTCAGCATGAATTATTCATTACTTCTCCCTTCATTTATGATGGCATCTAAAGGTAATTGTTAGAAACGATTAAATTCAGTGAACAAGGTATGTCGATGCTAATAATATGGCTCTGGGCCATAGTGTAGATAGCTGGTAGGCGTAGCCCAGGTGGGCTACACCTACCGACTTCCTACACTGACTTCCTACAAATAAATACTACTCGCCTCTCTTCCTATATTAAGACTACACATACTTTAAGGTAAATAGTGAGTGTTCTGTATGTGTATTTTAACTCTCTGGGATGTTTTAAATATCGTATATTAAATATGAGACGGGGAGCCAGGGCTACCTACACCTGACTTCCTACAAATAAGTACTACTCACATCTCTCCCTACATTAAGATTACAAATACTTTAAGATAAGTAATGAATGTACTGTGACTGTATTTTACTTTGTGTATTTTTAATGCCTAGTTCTATTACTAACTTAATGTAACTTAGTGTAAACTTGTTGTTTGGCATTTATATGCATTTATAAATGGAAAAAATGGCGTTCTGCCTTCCGGCGATGTCTGCTTTCCGGCAACAGCCTGGAACCTAACCCGCCATATAAGTGGGGCCCTATTGTATTGGCAGAAAGGTGGGCTAGTGCAAGTATGAGTAGCGAGGGGGTTGAAGAGGGTTGGAATAGTTTTAAATATGCAGTATTAGAATGCGGGTCAGAAGTTTGTGGCTATAGGAGGGTGGGTGAAGGAGGAAAGAGTAGTGATTGGTGGAATGATTAGGTAAAGGGTGTGATAAAAGAGATAAAGGTCGAGGTTTTTACAGAGCAGAAGTGTTATAAGAAGAGCAGAGTACGTATATGGAGAGTAAAAGAAAGGTGAAGAGAGTGGTGAGAGAGTACAAAGGAGAGCAGTTGATAGAGTGGGAGAGACACTGTCAAGAAGTTTTAATGAAAATAAGAAAAAATTTTGGAATGAGATAAAGAAGTTAAGAAAGCCTAGGGAACGAATGGATTTGTCAGTTCAAAATAGAGTATGGGAGTTAGTAGAGAAGAAGATAGAGGTATTGGGTAGATGGCGGGAATATTTTGAGGAACTTTCAAATGTTGACAAAGAAAGGGAGGCAGCCATTTCATGCACTGGCCAGGGAGGTATAACATCTTTTAGGAGTGAAGAAGAGCTGGATGTGAGTGTGGGGGTGGTGCATGAGGCATTACGTAGAATGAAAGGGGGCAAAGCAGCTGGAACTGACGGAATCATGACAGAAATGTTAAAAGCAGGGGGGCTATAGTGTTGGAGTGGTTGGTATTTTTGTTTAATAAATGTATGGAAGAGGGGAAGGTACCTAGGGATTGGCAGAGAGCATGTATAGTTACTTTATATAAAGGGAAGGGGACAAAAGAGATTGTAAAAGTTATAGGGGAATAAGTTTACTGAGTATACAAGGAAAAGTGTACAGTATGGTTATTATTGAAAGAATTAGAGGTAAGACAGAGAATAGGATTGCAGATGAGCAAGGAGGCTTTAGAGTGGGTAGGGGATGTGTAGATCAAGTGTTTACATTGAAGCATACAGTGGAACCTTGACTTATGAGTGTCACAACTTACGAGTTTTTTGAGATATGAGCTGTCCCTGGGTCGATTTTTTGCTCTGAGTTATGAGCCAACATTTGAGTTACGAGCCAGCTCCCCCCTCCCTCATCCCCCTCAACCCAAAACTTGGACACCTCTCTTGTTGATTTATGATTTCATGCTTTAATTCCATGGAAATTGTTCTCTCTTTCTTCTCAGCAATAATTTATTTATTTATTTATTTTATGTCTTTGCAAACAGTACATAGAGATTTTGTATTTACAATAGTGGGTTGCAGTGCAAAGAGAGCCTCTATTATGCCTTGGCATTATGGGTCAACTTAACATTATTGGCTTACAGACTACTAAACACTAAGGATTATATCATAGTTGTACAGTAGGATAGTAATTATTTCATAGTTGTACAGTAGATTATTAATTATAAGTGAATCAAAATTTGTATAAGACAAAAGATATACATGTATTCATGTAATCAAAAATGCATTTTGTGAAAACAATGATTCAATTATATTCCTGTCAACAATGGATAAAAGGTTCAAAGTGATTGTTGAAGTTATGATGTGGGAGCAAATAGGTGAGTATGTGTGTACTGAGTATTTAGCATTTAGTCTAGGGTGATTAAGTGGCTTTTGAGAAGAGTCTTAAATTGATATTCAGACGGGGTTACTTTAATATCTTCTGGTAATGAATTCCATATTTTGGGGCCCTTTATGTGCATAGAGTTTTTATAGTGTGATATGGACACGAGTTATATCAAAAAGTGATCTGTGTCTTGTGTTGTGGTCATATGTTCTGTTTAGGTTGGTGAGGAGAAGTTTGAGTGGAGGGTTTATATTTGCGTGTATTGTTCTGTGTATGTAGTAGGCACATGAATAAGTATGGGTGTTCTTAATGGTGAGCAGATTCAGACTTTTGAAAATTGGTGGAGTATGCTGGCATGAGTGGGAATTTGTTATCATTATTTATTTATTTATTTATTTATTTATTTATTTACAATTTGAGCATACATACAGAGGTACAAAAAAATACAGATAAGAGCAGCATGCCAAAGCCACTTATACTATGCATAGCATTTTGGGCTGGCTTAAAATTAACTAAGCAATGATGAAATCAGTGATAATACATTATTGTAAACAGATAACTATAAAGCACAAAATGAGTATTACAAAGACAGGTCATATGGTTGCATGCATTGTTGTACATTCAGTCGTATGGAGTATTCTGATAGGTAGTGTATTTAAAAATAATAAAGTTTTAGGTTTTAGGTTTAACATTTATGTGATATAATTGTGAGAAACATTTAAGATATACAATTTATAAGGTTCAGTTATTCAGTATTTATTTGGTTTTGGGTGAGTAAGTGATCTTTGAGAAGAGACTTGAATTTATAAACAGGTAGTGTTTCTTTTATATTTACAGGTAATGAATTCCAGATTTTAGGGCCTTTTATGTGCATTGAGTTTTTGCATAGTGTGAGATGGACACGAGGAACATCAAAGAGTGATCTGTGCCTTGTGTTATGGTCATGTGTTCTGTTGAGGTTGGTAAGGAGATGTTTGAGGGGAGGGTTAATATCAGAGTTAAGTGTTCTATGTATGTAATAGGTGCAGTAATAAGTATGGATGTTTTGTATGGTGAGTAGGTTTAGTGTATTGAATATTGGTGGAGTGTGCTGCCTGTAGTGAGAATTTGTTATCATTCTAACTGCAGCCTTTTGTTGGGTAATTAGTGGTCTGAGATGGTTAATTGTTGTTGAGCCCCATGCACAAATTCCATAGGTGAGATAGGGGTAAATAAGAGAGTGATATAGGGCCAGGAGGGCTGACTGTGGAACATAGTACCGTATCTTCGATAGTATGCCTACAGTCTTGGAAATTTTCTTAGAAATTTGTTGTATATGTGTATGAAATTTGAGTCTATTATCAAGGTGGATTCCTAAGAATTTTCCCTCTGTTAGCTTTGTGATAGGTGATCCGTTTATCATTATGTTAAGAGGGACATCTGTAGCTCTGTTACCAAACTGAATGAAGTAGGTTTTGTCAATGTTTAGTGTAAGTTTGTTAGTCCTCATTCAGGTAGCTATTTTCTGTAATTCGGTATTTACAGTATTGACTAGCGTGACTGGGCTCGGGTGAGAAAAGACGTATGTAGTGTCATCTGCAAATAGTGTGGGTTTGAGTAATTGCGAAGCATTTGGAAGGTCATTTATGTATAGGAGAAAGAGAAGAGGGCCAAGGACACTTCCCTGTGGGACACCAACTGTAATTGGTTGCGCAGAAGAGTTTGCCCCATTTGCGTACACATATTGGCTTCTGTTGCTGAGGTATGACTTGAGGTAGTTGAGGGAGTGCCCTCTTATACCATAGTGTGACAATTTTACGTGGAGCAAGTCATGGTCAACTGTATCAAAAGCTTTACGTAAGTCAATGAAGATCCCCAGTGGGACTTCTTTTTTCTCTATTGCAGTGTATATATGTTCTAGCATGTGTATAATAGCATCATTAGTATTTTTATTAGGCCTGAATCCAAATTGGCAGGGGTTGAGTATGTTTTGGGAGATAAGGTAGGAGTAGATTCGTTTATGAATTAATTTTTCAAAGATTTTTGAGAGAGGGTGTAAGTTGGATATTGGCCTATAGTTATTCAACTCTGTTTGGTCTCCTCCTTTGTGGATCGGGGTGACCCTTGCTATTTTGAGTACTGTAGGGAAGGTGGAGGATTCTATGGATTTGTTAGAGTGTTGCAATGATTGGTGATAGCACTTGTGACAGTTGTTTGTATATAAAGGGTGGTAAGGTATTTAAATCTCCTGCCTTGTTTTTTAGTGCGTTGATAATAAGGGAGACTTCGTATGGGTTAGTCGGAGCTAGGAACAGTGTGTTCGGGTAGTTGCCGGTGAGGTAGTCATTTGGTGGGGTATCTGAGCTTGGGATTTTATTGGCAAGGTTTTGTCCTATAGTGGAGAAGAAATCATTGAGTCTGTTTGCTGTTTCTGTTGGTGGGAGTTGGGGTTCATCTGATTTTGCTAATTTTATTTCGCTATTTCGTGATATCTTTTTTGTTCCCAGAATTTCTGATAGGGTTTTCCAGGTCTTTTTTATATCACCTCGTAAGTTGGATAATCTGTTCTCATAATACAATTTTTTTGCCCTTCTTATCTAGGCTGGTTAGGATTGACGAGTAACGTTTTGTTTGGTCTCTGGTTATGTGACCCATTCTGTACTGTTTTTCATATTGGTGTTTTGTATTTTTGGATTTGAGAATGCTGGGTGTTAGCCAGGGACTGTTCAGTCTCTTAGCTGTCATCTGTTTAGTTTTTTTAGGGCAGTGCTTGTTATAGAGGTATTGGGTCTTTTTTAGAAAATTATTAAAACATTCGTCAGTATCTGTATAGATTTCTAGCTCAGTGTGCCAATCAATGTTTGCTACTGCTGTTGTGAAGTTATTAATGGCTGCCTCATTGTGAAGTCTGAAGGTGACTTTAGTAGTGTCTTGGGGTAGTTTACCAAGAGTTGTTATGAGGAAAGTAGGGTAGTGGTCTGTGGTATTATCTGTAATTATGCCTGATTTTAAAGGGGATATGGTGTTGGTCCAGATGTGGTCAAGTAGGGAAACACTAGTCTCTGTAACTCTTGTAGGTTTTGTTACTGTTGGTAGTAACATACAGTTACTCATTGTGTTTGTGAATTCAGTAACGTGTGGGTCCTGGTCTTGCAGGAGATTTATATTGAAGTCACCTGAGAGTAGTAAGTGATCTTTGTTCATGCATGCATGCATCAGTTATCATACTTCCTAGGTTTTGACTAAATTGGCTAATGTTTGACTGTGGAACTCTGTAGATGTTTATCAATGTGAGAGGTTTTTGTAGGTATTTGGATTTGAATTTAGCTATTATATATTCCCCATGTTCATCCCTTGTGCAAGTATTAGTGATACATTCTAGTTGGTCTGAGTAGTATATGGCTGTGCCATCCCCTTGTTGGTCTGGCCTACAGTTGTGTATGGCTGTGTAACCAGGAATGGCATAGACATCTGTACTATCAGGCTTTAACCAGGTTTCAGTTAGTGTAATGATGGACATATTGGCATGTAAGGAATTTAGTAATGCTATGAGGTCATCGTAATGCTTGCTTAAAGATCTGATATTGTAGTTAAAGATAGTTATGTTGTTGTTGGCACTGAGAAGTGCCTTTGATTGTTCTGCAGTGTAGTAATTACAGTAACTGTTTGATTCATTTAAGTCATTAAATAAGAGGTTGGTATCAGGATCAATGCTTGTAATCATAAGATTTGTAGTGGATCTATAGTTAGAATTAAGTATAAAACAAAGTAAATAGTCTTAAGCTAAAAAATAGCACCTGAATTATTTAACAAATGTAAAATATTGAGCTAAGGTAGTTTTTTTTTTTAAAGCTAAAATAAAGGAGACAATATAAAAGGGACTAATACAAATAAAGTGATGATCAAATAATGGAGCTTGGGAATATGATAGTAGGTAGTACTATAAAGGTAATTTTTTAAAGTTAGAATTATAGTATCAAATTATAATATAAAAGGGACTAATATAGGTTGTGGTGAACAATAAAGTGGTAATCAAATAAATGAGCTTTGGAATATAATGGCAAAATTGTGAACTTATTCTACTTTAGCACCTGAGAATAGCACCTTGATTATTTTAACAATTGTGAATATATAAACTAGGGTAGTTATATAAAGGAGAAAATATATAAGGGACTAAAATTAAGTAATGGTAAACAAAGTTAAATGGACAGATGGTAGGAATTATAATATAAACTTATAATATAAAAATACAATTTGAAATGGTACTTGCAATTGCACTAGAGTCTGGTATAGGTTGTTGACAAGATCAAGATTATAACTAGATTTAAATTGACAAAATAAAATTCACAATTAAAGTACCAAAAGAATAATAGTAAAAAAATAACAATGGTAATGTCTTGGTTATAATATGATAGTAAGAGGGTAGACAGGTACACAGGTACAAGGGATAATATAAAGGTTGGGGTTGAATATACAAACTTGAAAATTTGGCAACAAAATGTTATGGGAAGTATAAGATGATGTTTAATGTACAAAAGTAAAATTGACTGGTAGTAAATATGGTGTTTAATAAAATTTTAGTAAGTAATAATGATTACAAAAAAGTGAAAAAGTAATGTTTATTTCATTCAATATTGCACTGGTAGTTATACTTGGTTATATGGCAGTACAAGGTAATTAAGAGTAATCTAAGATAGTAAATGTGGTATTAAAACAGGTAAAGGTAATTAGACAAGTAATGGTTATTAAATGTCAAAAATGTTATGAGTAAATTGAAATTTTAGTAAAAATGATAATTATTAATTTTAGTAAGTAATATCAATTGATAGTATTTAAAAAAATATGAGGTAGTAATATGGACAGAGAAAGTATCAATTCAGCTAATGTTTAAGCAAACAATAGTAAATAACAAAATCACATAAGGTGACTTATGCTTACTAGTAAAATCACAAAATGAGGTAGTTGATTATTTAATTACTAAGAGATTGCACAATGAAATTTGAACAATAATGGAGCAAAACATACACTACACTACGTAGGCTTTTAAGTTGGACATTGTTTAGTTATTCTCTGTAAGATTAGTATCCCTGAGAAATCGTGATAGATCATTCTCGTTCGTGATTGTGTACAGTTGACCTACATTTGTTTTCCTAACAAGAATTTTCCCATCCCGTGTGAAGCATTGGTGTATTGTGTCGTTATTCTCCCGCTTAAGTTTTCTGACTCTATACAGGAGGTTCTGACGTTTTTTGGTAAGACACTCGTTTATGTATACCTCTTTCTTTACTTTAATAGATGCAATAATTAAGTCTTTTTTCCTGTCATGTGAGTGGAATCTAAGCATAACACTTTTTCTACCATGGGATCCTAGTAACCTGCCTTCTTTTATTTCAGACTCTGGTACAATAACACTTGTTTGGTCCTTTATGATCTGCAGAGTAATTTCTTTACTGTTTGTTTGATTCATATCACTGGGAAAAAGTGGGCTGTTAACTATTACTGCGTCCGATAGTTTATCTTGCTCAGTTTTATCTTCTTCGAGAGCAAAGTAGTCGCTGAACTGGTTATCTAAGTTGTTCTTCCAGTCTTTTACTGCTTCTTCAACCTTTGTATTAAGAGATATTATTTGTTGGGTATGGCTATCTATGACTGCTTGGATGGTCTTGTCACAGTTAGTCATTCCTGGTGTTGTTAACTTTTGTTCAAGACTGAGGATTTTGTTCTCGAGTTGTGTCATCCTGGTGTCTTATAATAATAATATAATAATAATAATAATAATAATATAATAAATTAATAATATAATATTTACTTTTCAACAAACCGGCCGTATCCCACCAAGTCAGGGTGGCCCAAAAAGAAAAACGAAAGAATAATGTAATATAATACAGTGGACCCCCGCATAGCGACCTTAATCCGTGCAAGAGGGCTGGCTGTTATGCGAAATGTTCGGTATGTGAATGAATTTTCCCCATAAGAAATAATGGAAATAAAATTAATCCGTGCAAGACACCCAAAAGTATGAAAAAAAATTTTTTTTACCACATGAAATGTTAATTTTAGTACACACAAACTGAAAAAGGCATGCACAATTACATGACACTTACTTTTACTGAAGATCTGGTGATGATTGATGGGATGGGAGGAGGGGAGAGAGAGTGTTAGTGTTTAGAAGGGGAATCCCCTTCCATTAAGACTTGAGGTGGCAAGTCCTTTTCTGGGGTTACTTCCCTTCTTCTTTTAATGCCACTAGGACCAGCTTCAGAGTCACTGGACTTCTTTCGCACAACATATCTGTCCATAGTGGCCTGTACCTCTCGTTCCTTTATGATTTGTCTAAAGTGGTTCACAACACTGTCATTGTAACAGTCACCAGCACGGCTTGCAATAGCTGTGTGAGGGTGATTTTCATCAAAAAAGGTTTGCACTTCAAGCCATTTTGCACACATTTCCTTAATCTTTGAAGTAGGCAATTCCTTCAATTTCTCTCTCCCCTCCTTTGAACCAGTTTCCCCAGGTCTGGCCTCTTGCTCTTGAAGTTGATCTATCAGCTCATCAGTGGTTAGTTCTTCATTGTCCTCCTCCACCAACTCTTCCACATCCTCCCCACTAACCTCCAACCCCAAGGACTTCCCCAATGCCACAATTGATTCCTCAACTGGTATACTCCTCTCAGGGTTAGCCTCAAACCCTTCAAAATCCCTTTTGTCTACACATTCTGGCCACAGTTTCTTCCAAGCAGAGTTCAAGGTTCTCTTAGTCACTCCCTCCCAAGCCTTACCTATAAGGTTTACACAATTGAGGATATTAAAGTGATCCTTCCAAAACTCTTTTAGAGTCAATCGAGTGTCTGTGGTCACTTCAAAGCACTTTTGAAACATAGCTTTTGTGTACAGTTTCTTGAAGTTGGAAATGACCTGCTGGTCCATGGGCTGCAGGAGAGGAGTGGTATTAGGAGGCAAAAACTTGACCTTAATGAAGCTCATGTCCCCATAAAGTCGCTCTGCCACGTCTGTAGGATGACCAGGGGCATTGTCTAACACCAGGAGGCACTTAAGTTCTAATTTCTTTTCAGTTAGGTAATCTTTGACATTGGGGGCAAATGCATGGTGTAACCAGTTATAGAAAAAGTCCCTAGTGACCCATGCCTTACTGTTTGATCTCCACAGCACACACAAATTATCCTTGAGGACATTCTTTTGCCTGAACGCTCTGGGAGTTTCAGAGTGATACACTAATAAAGGCTTAACTTTGCAATCACCAGTAGCATTGGCACACATCAACAAAGTAAGCCTGTCTTTCATAGGCTTATGTCCTGGGAGTGCCTTTTCCTCCTGAGTAATGTAGGTCCTGCTTGGCATTTTCTTCCAGAACAGGCCTGTTTCATCACAATTAAACACTTGTTCAGGTTTCAGTCCTTCAGTTTCTATGTACTCCTTGAATTCATGCACATATTTTTCAGCCGCTTTGTGGTCCGAACTGGCAGCCTCACCATGCCGTATCACACTATGTATGCCACTACGCTTCTTAAATCTCTCAAACCAACCTTTGCTGGCCTTAAATTCACTCACATCATCACTAGTTGCAGGCCTTTTCTTAATTAAATCCTCATGCAACTTCCTAGCCTTTTCACATATGATCGCTTGAGAGACGCTATCTCCTGCTAGCTGTTTTTCATTTATCCACACCAATAACAGTCTCTCAACATCTTCCATCACTTGCGATCTTTGTTTCGAAAACACAGTTAAACCTTTGGCAAGAACAGCTTCCTTGATTGTCTTTCTGTTGCCCACAATAGTAGAGATGGTTGATTTGGGTTTCTTGTACATCCTGACCAGGTCGGTGATACGCACTCCACTTTCATACTTATCAATGATCTCTTTCTTCATCTCTATTGGAATTCTAACCCTTATTGCTGTAGGGTTAGAACTAGAAGCTTTCTTGGGGCCCATGGTCACTTATTTTCCAGAAACAGCACCGAAAACACTGTAATAATACGAAATATTCCGATTGTATGCTTGAATGTTACCGCGGAGGCTGGCTGGTAAACAATGCCACCGCGGAACATATGAGGCTGGCTCAGGCCGCACATTGGACGCGTCTCGGACGAAGGGCGCTGAGCAGGTTTTTGGGCGGTATGCGGGGCAAAATTTTAGCGATCAAAGCGTCCGGTATGCGGATTGTCCGTTATGCAAGGCGTCCGGTATGCGGGGGTCCACTGTATTATTACAGTCAAGTCACTCAGTAAGTCAATCAAGTCACTCAGTAAAATAGCCACGTCATTCAGTAGGTCAGTCAAGTCATTCAGTAAGTCAGTCAAGTCATTCAGTAAGTCAGCCAAGTCATTCAGTAAGTCAGTCAGTCAAGTCATTCAGTAAGTCAGTCAAGTCACTCAGTCAGTCAGTCAAGTCATTCAGTAAGTCAGTCAAGTCACTCAGTAAGTCATGTCACTCAGTAAGTTAGTCAAGTCATTTAATAAGTTAGTATAGTCATTCAGTAAGTCAGTCAAGTCATTCAATAAAACAGTCAAGCCACTCAGTAAGTCAGCCAAGTCATTCAGTCAGTCAAGTCACTCAGTAAGTCAGTCAAGTCACTCAGTCAGTCAAGTCACTCAGTAAGTCAGTCAAGTCACTCAATAAGCCAGTCAAGTCATTCAGTAAGTCAGTCTAGTCACTCAGTAAGTCATTCAGTCAGTCAAATCATTCACTAAGTCAGTCAGTCACACAAACTCATGTTAACCTCTTTTTCTGTGTACAAAGTAACACTTCAGTTATGGCTACAGGTTATCTCTTGTCTAATATCTTTATTAATTCTAAGACTTAAGTGCTTATACCTCTTGGTGCCACTTTCAGCAGCACTAGTATGGCTACTGGGTGCCACTTTCAGCAGCACTAGTATGGCTACTGGGTGCCACTTTCAGCAGCACTAGTATGGCTACTGGGTGTCATGATTGCTTGGCAGATACAAGATATAGTAATCAAAATATCAAAACACAGTTGACAAACACAGCTGCCTTGTAGCAGAGAAAGACTGGACACGTAATTCATACGAATGCTGGGATGGGGGGGGGGGTCGGGGAGTGGTAGGGGATGGCTCCCCGGCTGCTACACAACAAGGTGGCCGTTTGAGCAAAAGGGATTTTTTTTTCTCTTCCCACAAACTGAGCCATGTTAAATTAATTATATGACGTGTTACATAAAATTGTGCAGTAATTCTTCAGTGGCGGTCTACTGTATTATTATAATAAAGATAGAGCTTCAGTTCCCTAAATTAATAATAATAATAATAATATAATACAAAAAATAATAATATTATTATTATTATTATAATGATTGAGCTTCAGTTCCCTAAATTAATAATAATAATAATAATAATAATAATAATAATAATAATATACTAAAATAATATATTATTATTATTATTATTATTATTATTATTATTATTATTATTATTATTATTATTATTGTTATTATTATTGTTATTATTATTATTATTATTATTATTATTATTATTATTATTATTATTATTATTATTATTTCTTTCAACACACCGGCCGTATCCCACCAAGGTGGGGTGGCCCAAAAGAAAAAATAAAAGTTTCTCCTTTCAAATTTAGTAATATATACAGGAGAAGGGGTTACCAGCCCCTTGCTCCCGGCATTTAAGTCGCCTCTTACGACACGCATGGCTTACGGAGGAAGAATTCTGTTCCACTTCCCCATGGAGATAGGAAATAAACAAGAAGAAGAACTAGAAAGAAAATAGCAGAAAACCCAGAGGGGTGTGTATATATACGTATATGCTTGTACATGTATGTGTAGTGTGACCTAAGTGTAAGTAGAAGTAGCAAAACGTACCTGAAATCTTGCATGTTTATGAGACAGACAAAAGACACCAGCAATCCTACCATCATGTAAAACAATTACAGGCTTTCGTTTCACACTCACTTGGCAGAACGGTAGTACCTCCCTGGGTGGTTGCTGTCTACCAACCTACTACCTAGGATTATTATTATTATTATAATGATAGAGCTTCAGTTCCCTAAATTAATAATAATGATAGAGCTTCAGTTCCCTAAATTAATAATAATAATAATAATAATAATAATAATAATAATAATGCATAATACATGTGAAAATTTGTCTGGACTGCCTTCATATGAGTTGTTTACCCTGGCAAGCTCTGTTGACACCGAGCCCTGAGGTCAGTACCTCAGCCTCACAAATGGCTTATAGGACAGATTTTTCATAAATGATTGATGTTGTAAGAAATCTCGCCTGCATGCACGAATAAAGGGCTAACTTACTCGGTATTGGAGAATATATTCTGGTGGTAAATGCAGCAGCGAGGAGAAGGTTGGAGACAGTGGAGATGTCCTGTTTAAGGGCAATGTGTGGTGTAAATATTATGCAGAAAATTTGGAGTGTGGAAATTAGGAGAAGGTGTGGAGTTAATAAAAGTATTAGTCAGAGGGCAGAAGAGGGGTTGTTGAGGTGGTTTGGTCATTTAGAGAGAATGGATCAAAGTAGAATGACATGGAAAGCATATAAATCTATAGGGGAAGGAAGGCGGGGTAGCGGTCGTCCTCGAAAGGGTTGGAGAGAGGGGGTAAAGGAGGTTTTGTGGGCAAGGGGCTTGGACTTCCAGCAAGCGTGCGTGAGCGTGTTAGATAGGAGTGAATGGAGACGAATGGTACTTGGGACCTGACGATCTGTTGGAGTGTGAGCAGGGTAATATTTAGTGAAGGGATTCAGGGAAACCGGTTATTTTCATATAGTCGGACTTGAGTCCTGGAAATGGGAAGTACAATGCCTGCACTTTAAAGGAGGGGTTTGGGATATTGGCAGTTTGGAGGGATATGTTGTGTATCTTTATATGTGTATGCTTCTAGACTGTTGTATTCTGAGCACCTCTGCAAAAACAGTGATAATGTGCGAGTGTGGTGAAAGTGTTGAATGATGATGAAAGTATTTTCTTTTTGGGGATTTCAAAAACAGTGATAATGTGCGAGTGTGGTGAAAGTGTTGAATGATGATGAAAGTATTTTCTTTTTGGGGATTTTCTTTCTTTTTTTGGGTCACCCTGCCTCGGTGGGAGACGGCCGACTTGTTGAAAAAAAAAAAAAAAAAATTCTGGTCTTCAACCTCCCTAAGCTTTAGTCCCTCTGGACTTCCCCTCAGAACCACGTGCAACCGGGAGCCATAATTCCTGCAATATTCAGTCGATATTAGTGACTTGCCTGCATCTCAGAAATTCCTGTTTCCCAGGGGGTGTGTATCCCATAGTATAACTATGCAGAAAGTGACACGAGCTTCTAGGCTGACAAGAGACACTGGTACGTACCGGTCATGAACTGCAGCCTGTACTAAGGCCCACAGCTCAACTCACTCACAATTTTCCCCAGAAACTGGCCAGAATCTTTAAAAAAAAAAAGGTCTTGTCTTACTGTACAGGCCTGATGGAGGAGGACATCTACAGTATGTTGAGGTGCCTCCACCAGATTTCCCCAGGTCAAGTATGTGAAGACACGTGGGGGCGCCGCCTGCTGGTTACGGCACTTGTTGTTCCGATGGTGTCTGGTCTTAGAAGAAAGGGCACTGCGGTCTTAAACCCGTGCCCCAGTATTCAAACTTGGGCTGCCAGTTCTCCCTGGCTAACCTAGTGTTTGCCTACATTATCGGCCTATTACTACCTACATTAAGGTCTTAGGTCTGCATTGTTATTATCTACAGTTGCCGCAATAATTCTAATATTAGTGTACTAACAGTATAAACTACCTACTTCTTCCCTGAAGGGTAAATCTATCAATTAAGAAGTACCTTCCAACCACCTTCGCCAACCCGGGTGTGTGTGTGTGTGTTTTGGGTGGGTGTAAGGGCCACCCAACCAAGCCGGTTTAACCACGACCTGTTGGGATCTTTGTACGACGTATCTGGCCTGTGGAACTTTTAGGACCAAATAAATTTCTACATCCTCCCGCCGGCGAAGGTAGGCACTAAGTCTAAATTAAGTCTGCCTCCCGCAGGCCCTCCCAGTGGGCCCTGGATTTGAGCGTCGTTCGATGGGTCGTCCGGCCACTCTGGTCTGTCAACCTCTGGTCTAGCTTCTCTTGTCCTGGTCCCACCGTGTGGACCTCGAGAGGCAAAAGCCTGTTGATGGGTCTTATGGTCTCAGCACCGTTCATTCTCACCTTCACCATTCTCAACCATCCAGCCTTATCTGGGTGGGTCGACACCACCAGGCCTAGAGACCAGTATGCCCTAGGTGCCTCAGATTTTACTAGCACCAGGTCCCCTTCACTCAGTGTCATCTTGTTTGCCTCAGGGTCAGCACCATAGAAATGTTCATGCAGGGCTGTCAAGTAATCCCTGCGCCACACCTGGTTCCATTTGTCCAGGATGTTCACCAGTCTGTTGTGATTCCTGTGCAATTCTTCCTTGATGGGGGACCATCTGACCCATAATAATCCTGCTCCTTGGAAGACTGGCTCAAAATTGCGGGAAAGGGCTCAATCCTCCTTCCAAACAGCATGTGATTGGGAGTGAGAGCTTCCTGCTCATCAGTCCCATCTTGTACGTAGGTCAGGGGTCTGTTATTGACTCTTGCCTCTATCTCGGCTAGCACTGTCCTCAATTCATCAGTGCTCGCTCTCTTGCCGTGCAAGACCTTCCAAATGCACCTTTTGACTGTGCCCACCATGCGTTCATAGAAACCCCCTTGCCAAGGCGCTCTGGGAACTATGAACCTCCACTCGCACTCTATTCTCTTCAGATATTCTCGTACTTCTCCGTTGTCCATAAGATTTCTGAAAACTTTATCAGCCACTCTGAAGCTCGTGCCATTGTCCGAGATAATCAATCGCGGGCACGAGAATCTGGCTGTGACCCTCCTGAACAACTTCACGAAAGTCTCTGTCAACGTATCTTCTGCCAACTCCAAATGTACAGCTTGGGTAGTTGCACAAGTAAACAGGCGGACATATACCTTCTGAGGGCCTACCCTATCGTCTCCTGGGTTCTTCAACGTGATAGCCCCAGTATAGTCTGTTCCCACAGTCTCAAAGGGCCTGTCACTATGTACCTGCTCCTGAGGCAGCGGTGGGGGACCTGGGTATGGTAGAGTCCTCCCATCATACCGCCGGCAGACAGTGCAATTCTTTATCACCTTTTTGATGGCAGCTCGGCCCTTCAGTCCCAGTAGTTCTGACAAAGGCTGGTAAGGGTATCTCCAAACCCCCCATGCATGGTCCTCTGATGAGCATCATGTATCAATAACTCTGACACCCACCCCTCCTTTCCCAGTAACACGGGATGTTTGGCTCCATAACTGAGCTCAGAGTTTTGTAGTCTTCCCCTGCATCTTATCAGCCCAGCATGATCTAGGAATAGTCCCAATGAGTTGAACAATTTACTGTTCCCTGAGCCACCGTCGGGCACAAGACCCGACGTCATATCCTGCTGCCCTGCCGCCAGTAGCTCCAGAACTCCCGGGAACCTCTCCCTTTGGTACCTGCTGTATCCAGTATTCTCTGGGACCCACGAGAGATAACTGTTGACCTCGGCTTACCTTGTCATGCAGCTTCCTCACAAATCGAAATACCATTTCTGTGACTCCTATAAGTTTCCTCCAAGAGGAGTAGCGTCTGGGGTCAAATAATTCAGTGTTGGGTTCCCCCACAAAGTGTACTATGCTGCTGGTTGTCTACCCGAATTTCTGCTCTGGCCAGCACTCCTTTGCTGGTAACCAGTCTGGGCCCTTGAACCAAATCTCGCTTTTACTCTGCTTTTTGTGCGTCAACCCTCGGCTTATCAGGTCAGCTGGGTTTTGATCTGTAGGCACATACAGAATTGTCGACTTTGACTGTAGCTCCCGTATCTCTCTTACCTGATTCCTGACATAGGGAAGCTTGGACCTGTCGTTCTGGACCCACTGTAAGGCCACCTCCGAGTCTGTCCATACATAGGTGTGTGTCACCCTCAGGTTACTCAACACCTTTACATATTTCCCCAGTGTGAAGGCTTACTCAGCCCTGTAACAACTTCAGTAAGTATTACTAAGGCTGGCTCCTCCTCAGGAAAATTAATGAATAGAAAAAGAAATAATAACAGACAAACATAAACACTTTATTATATAGAAATTTAAAATATAAAACACTTAAATATGAAATATTAATCCTACATAAAAGAAAATGAAAAATGAAAAATATAAATGATAACTTAATTCAACGCTAATATATATAGGGGTATCTGGTGTTGGTGACACTGTGTTGTTGAAATCGTAGCCGTTGCTGATGATGGGGGGGGGGTCGCAGGTGTTGGTTACGACCCACTGGCTAGTTCTTCACAGTAGATAGGGCCTTGAGTATTATATCCCGATGACAGGAAAGCAGGTTCTTTACCGGTGCAATGATGTGGGGTTACGTCCTGCAATTTCATACAGGTGCACAGGTAATTAAATCCAAAATGGGGAAGTCTCTGGACGTTAGTCCTTCTCCATCCGTTCTCGTTGACTGACAGGTGACCCTCTCTGTCATCCAAGCTGAAAAGATAGACAGGTTACCCACTGCTTAAATAATCACTCTCCATGATAAACACAATACTCAAAAGATGTGGTGATTATTACAACAGTCAACCTAGAGCAAGACTGAAAGGACTAAGTTTATTATTGGTCAAAAGTGAAGCTTTTAACCAATAAATCCACTAGAATACAAGGCAGGCATGTACTTACAGTAGTGTTGGGAGCCGTGAGTCGAGTGATTTACTGTTTGACCGGAGCCCCACACGTCACCTTTCGGGGGGGGGGAAGAGGGAGGGGAAGGGATAGTGGGAGCTAGACTGACCCTACATTAACAAGCAGTCGGCAATCAAACTATCACTTTAGGGGTTAGGGAGAAAAGGCGGGAGCTTGACTTACCCTACCTTAACAAGTAGCCGGCAATGAAACTATCACTTTCGGGGAGGGGGAAAAAAGGCGGGAATAGCGTGAGCTTGACTTACCCTACCTTAACAAGTAGCCGGCAATGAAACTATTGTTACTATATACTCCCTCTCTATTCCTATCTATTGAACTTTTCCCTCACACTCCCCCATACCAAGACTTAAGTCAAGGAGTATAAGAAGAATAGGTGAGGAAAAAGTTCTAACATGTGGAAGTCACGTAAGGCAAGAAATCTTCTACTGACTGTCACGACTTAACCAGTCAGAGAAATAATTGGATGAACCATTGATATACACAATATGGAACTTAAAAGCCTGGAGTGCCAATGTCCACCTCAAGAGGCGACTGTTGGTTCCCTTAAAAGTTTCTAGGTATATCAAAGGTTTGTGGTCCGTTTCTAAAATGAATTCTTTTCCCAGCAAATAAAATTTAAGTTTGGAGATACCCCACACAAGGGCCAAACATTCCTTTTCTATGGTGGAGTATCTCGTTTCTGCGGGAAAGAGTTTCTGGCTTAGGAAGCATACAGGGAAGGGAGTACCATCATGGTATTGTAGTAACACCGCACCTAAGCCAGTATTGGAGGCATCAGTTCTTAAACAAAATGTTTTATTAATATCTGGAATCTTAAGTATAGGGTCTTTCGAAAAGATACTTTTAATCTCATTAAACTTTTCCCGAGCTACGTCGGAAAGTTCAAGAGGTTCCTTCACAGACTTTTTAAGGAAGTCGGATAAGATGCCTGTAAGATCAGTAAGGTTTGGGATAAACCGTGCATAAAAATTTACAGAACCAAGAAAGCTACGCATGAGCTTCTTGGTTTTGGGGAATTTAAATTCTAGTAAAGCTTTGATCTTACTGGGGAGAGGCTGCAGAGAGTTATTAGAAAGTATCAGTCCAAGATATCTAATCTTGTTACACCCAAGGAAGCATTTCTTCGGCTTGGCAGTGAGGCCATGTGAGCGTAACCTACGCAAAACTGATGTTAATGTTTGGATATGTTCGCCCCACGTGGATGTCATTACGTAAATGTTATCAAAATAAACTGAAACATTTGGCATATTACCCAAGACCTTTCTCATCAGTCTCACGTAGGTAGCACAGGCAGTTACCAAACCGAAGGGCATAGTTCTATATTGCATCAGTCCTTGGTGTGTAGGAAAAGCGGTGTACTGCTTAGAAGAAGGATCTAACATTACTTGATGATATGCCTGTGCAATATCAATCTCTGAAAAGAAGGAAGCGTCATAAAATTTGTGTAGATCGCTATCTATTAAGGGCATAGGCTCAGCATCCCACCGAGTTATAGCATTAAGGCCTCTGAAGTCAATAGCAAGTCTATATGAATTATCCTCCATCTTAACCATGACTACTGGTGAACAATATGAAGATACTGAAGGTTCAATGATCTTTAGTTTTAATAATTTGTCTACCTCTCGGTCAAATGCATCCCTAAGGTGAACTTGAAATGGGTATAATTTCCGTTTGATAGGATTGTCCGTCACTAAGTCAATCTTATGGACTACCGTGGAGGTAACACCTTGAATATCAGTAAAGACGTCTGAAAAGTTACTCACACATTGAAGTAGTTCATGTCTCTTATGGTCATCCAAAGATTCATTAATATTAATGTTGGTTGCGCCCGAGTGGTCAAGAGTCACCAAGTCATGTAGTTCTTCATCATAGTCTGAGTTAGAGGTGTCAATTATGCACACCTTACATTCTTCAGTTGTCTTATCAAGTTCGTGTGGAAAAACTAAGTCAAAGTTACTAAGGCAGTTAACCAAATTTCTTCGGTAATATTTCTTAAGGATGTTGATATGATAAAGCTTAGGTTTCCCCTTGACTTCTGTGAGGTAGTCAACTTTCCCACAAATTTTTAATACTTTATATGGACCTTTCCATGCTACTAATAATTTATTTGACTTGATAGGCAAAAGTACAAGAACTTCATCTCCTACTTTAAAACTTCTCCTCTGACTTTTGGAATCTAAATAGGTTTTGTACTGGTCCATTGACAAGCTTAGGTTTTTCGAAACTATGTCAGAGGTCTCCTCAAGTTTGGATCTAAGGTCAAGGAGAAACTGGTAAGAAGACTGAACCTCAGCATTTACCTCCTCATTAGTCCATAAGTCATGAAGGATGGACAATGGGCCTCTGGCCTGTCTACCATAGAGAAGTTCAAAAGGTGAAAACCCCAAAGAGTCACTGGGAACTTCCCTCATGGCAAACAAAGCACAGGGTAGGTAACGATGCCACTCCTTAGGTTTAAGGGAGCAAAGTTTCCTTAAAATGGACTTGAGAATCGAATGCTGGCGCTCAGTCCTCCCATTACAGCTGGGATGATAGGGTGTGGTGAAGAGAGGCTTCACTCCCAGAAGTTGGTATAGATGTTGCATTAAGTCAGATGTGAATTGTGTCCCACAGTCAGACAAAATTTCTCTAGGGATGCCCACTCTAGAGAAGATGGACAAAAGGGCTTCAGCCACCTCTGTAGTAGTTATGGTCTTTAAAGGAACGGCTTCAGGGAAACTCGAAGCATAATCAACTAATGTTAATATATATCTATGTCCCCCAGATGAAAGTGGAGATAAAGGACCAACGATGCCAATAGCTACTCTTTCAAACGGTACCGTAAAGATAGGCATTTTGACCATAGGTACTCGCCTGGTACCTCGGGAGGATGACAGTTGGCAAACTTTACACGATCTACAATAGGAAGTGATATCTGAGGACATTTTTGGCCAAAAATAGGTTTCCCTAATTTTATTTAAAGTTTTACGATGCGAGAAATGTTCGGCCACTGGCAGGTCATGAGCCATTTTAAGAACAGTCTCTCTGCATTGACTTGGAACAACTAAGATGGAATAGTCTATCTCATCTGAATTTAATTTGAATACTGACTTGTACAAGATACCTTTTATATATTCAAATTTATATGAAAAGTTTTTCCTTTGGATAATTTGATTTTGTTTAGCGGCATTATGGCAATTCTGAAGAGAAGGGCAATTACGTTGTAACTTGACAAAGGAGTCCTTCAATATATCTAAAGGCTTAAAGTCAGGGAAAATCAAAGGATGGACAGTAGGAGAAGCCTGGGCTTTGGTCTGAGCCCTAGTCAAGACATGGTATCGGAGGTGATATCTTCACTTTCATCTAACGAGTGAACCTGTGATCCTACTTCCTCGCTTTCGAGAGTAGCATCACTGGTTTTTAATCCCACATGAATATCGCGAGACATAGTCTCATCTGAACTTTTGAGGGGCTTCTCTGACTCTACAGGAAGAGGATCTGAAACACTTATATCCATCTTTGGTGATGAAAGGTCAACCTCAGAAGGAAGAATGGCACCTTTTACATTACCTATTAGTACGGAGCAAGAAGTGATGGGAGCTAGTACGGCTTCAGACCAACCTGTGAACCATTTAGACCTAATGTAACAACGGATGGTAGGAAAAGTGTCCGTATGGCCCAAGTAGTCTGAAAGTATAGCAGAGGAATGAGTTTCTTTAAGGTTAGGGAACAGCTTATCAGAAATGACTATACATGTGCATCCAGTGTCTCGTAAAATGGTAGATACATTAAGTCCATTAACTGTTCCTGAACAGAAGGGTGCTTGGTCATTACAGTCTTTAAAACATCTTCCAACTTTTTGGACCTTCTTAGAAGGACAATCTGGACGTTTATGCCCCTTAACACCACACAAATGACAAACAGGAATAAAAGAAGTCATTTTACTTTCCACTAGAGGCTTTGATTTCTTAAGGTCTGATGAACCCTTGCCCTTAGGGTTCGATCCCTTTAGGTCTTTATAGGAATTGTGAGCCTCAGCATACAGGTCAGCAGCCTCAGCAACATCCTCAGCTTTAATCAGGTTACGGTCTCTGATGAATGTTCGTATCTGATGGGGAAGAGCTGTCAGGAACTGGTCAGCAACCATGAAGTCTCTAAGAGATTCATAACTGTGATCAATTCCTGAACTCTCTATCCAAAAGTCGAACAAACGAAAGAGTGTTACCTGTAACTGCTGAAAGTTCTGGCCAGGCTGTAAGGTGGCATACCTGAAATCTTTCCTGTAAGAATTTGTGGTTTTTTGATATGCTTTAAGGATTGCCTTCTTCAGTAGGTTATAATTACATATGATATCCTGCGACAAAGTTGCATAGATATTCAAGGCTGTACCAGAAAATAACATTCCTAACCTGGTAGCCCAGGTGTCAGCAGGCCATTCACAGAGGGTAGCGGTATTTTCAAACCTGATTTTCCCCGAATTAAGCCTGAATGCCTTCCACATCCCCCCCAGGCGCTGTATAATCCTCCGAGTTTAGCGCTTCCCCCTTGATTATAATAATAATAATTCAAACCTGATAATGTATGAAGTTATGTCTTCCCCCTCTGTGAAGGGAGGTAAATTAGGTGTTGGAATATGTACACTGACTGCACGTTGTTCCATTACTCCTTCCTCTAATTGTTGTTGTGTAAAAGTTAACTTTTTATTCTCTAATTCAAGGTGAGATTTTTCGAGCTCGCGATCCTTTTCTCTCTCTCTATTAACTCATGCTCTCTAGCTCTTTCCTCACGTTCTCTAGCTCTTTCCTCACGATCAAGTCTATCATGCTCTTTTTTTGTCTTCGCGCTCTCTTGCTAACTGTCTTTCTTGGCTTTCTCTTTCAATTCTCTCTCTCTCTCTTTTCTCCTGTCTTTCAAGGTTCTCTTTCTCCTTTTTCTCTTCTCTTTCGATTCTCTCTCTCTCCTTTACTTCTTCTCTTTCCCTTTCTGTCTCTCTTCTCTCTCAATTCTCTCTCTTTCAAGTCTTTCCTGGATCTTAGCACTAATGAAAGATTCTAAATTTTTCCCTGTTATTCCTAACTTACTTCCAGCATTCATCCAAAACTGGTATTCCTCCATGCTTGCAAGAATAACTTAAACTATCAGGGGGACTGAAACGGGTATTAAAGAAAATGGAGGGTTCAATTCCTGCTCCGCTCAAACTGTAAATAAACCAGAGGGCTCGATCCCTGCTTCAATTAAACAACATGTATTAATGAAAACGAAGGGTTCTATGCCGGCTCCGAGCAAACAGTAAGTTGAATGGGGTCACTTGACCATCCAATCTTCTCACCAACAAATCAAGAGTGTCCTATGACAGTTCCCTTGATATAATAAAGAGCTCAATGAAACAAATTGTCACTGGAAAATCTCGGGTCCCTAGAGTCTAATCCTCAAAAGTGTTTCAAGCTCAAGGTGGCAGAATTAAATATTATATCCTGCCTGACTTGACTTACAATAAATTGAGACCATAACAATCACCAAATCTTTTAAATACCTGTACTGTAGTCCTACCATAGAGAATGATTACTCATGGCTGGTGGTAACCGTCTGTGGTATGCGGCGTTGAAGTTCCAATGGTAGATTCGAGATGGAGTTGAAACTTGATTCAGTAGAGTTGATCCTGGCAAGGTCGCCACTTGTGAAGGCTTACTCAGCCCTGTAACAACTTCAGTAAGTATTACTAAGGCTGGCTCCTTCTCAGGAAAATTAATGAATAGAAAAAGAAATAACAGACAAACATAAACACTTTATTATATAGAAATTTAAAATATAAAACACTTAAATATGAAATATTAATCCTACATTAAAGAAAATGAAAAATGAAAAATATAAATGATAACTTAATTCAACGCTAATATATATAGGGGTGTCTGGTGTTGGTGACACTGTGTTGTTGAAATCGTAGCCGTTGCTGATGATGGGGGGGGGTCGCAGGTGTTGGTTACGACCCACTGGCTAGTTCTTCACAGTAGATAGGGCCTTGAGTATTATATCCCGATGACAGGAAAGCAGGTTCTTTACCGCTGCAATGATGTGGGGTTACGTCCTGCAATTTCATACAGGTGCACAGGTAATTAAATCCAAAATGGGGAAGTCTCTGGACGTTAGTCCTCCATCCGTTCTCGTTGACTGACAGGTGACCCTCTCTGTCATCCAAGCTGAAAAGATAGACAGGTTACCCACTGCTTAAATAATCACTCTCCATGATAAGCACAATACTCAAAAGACGTGGTGATTATTACAACAGTCAACCTAGAGCAACTTTAAAAGGACTAAGTTTATTATTGGTCAAAAGTGAAGCTTTTAACCAATAAATCCACTAGAATACAAGGCAGGCATGTACTTACAGTAGTGTTGGGAGCCGTGAGTCGAGTGATTTACTGTTTGACCAGAGCCCCACACGTCACCTTTCGGGGGGGGGAAGAGGGATGGGAAGGGATAGTGGGAGCTAGACTGACCCTACGTTAACAAGCAGCCGGCAATCAAACTATCACTTTAGGGGTGGGGGAGAAAAGGCGGGAGCTTGACTTACCCTACCTTAACAAGTAGCCGGCAATGAAACTATCACTTTCGGGGAGGGGGCTGTCAAGTAATCCCGGCGCCACACCTGGTTCCATTTGTCCAGGATGTTCACCAGTCTGTTGTGATTCCTGTGCAATTCTTCCTTGATGGGGGACCATCTGGCCCATAATAATCCTGCTCCTTGGAAGACTGGCTCAAAATTGCGGGAAAGGGCTCAATCCTCCTTCCAAACAGCATGTGATTGGGAGTGAGAGCTTCCTGCTCATCAGTCCCATCTTGTACGTAGGTCAGGGGCCTGTTATTGACTCTTGCCTCTATCTCTATCTCAGCTAGCACTGTCCTCAATTCATCAGTGCTCGCTCTCTTGCCGTGCAAGACCTTCCAAATGCACCTTTTGACTGTGCCCACCATGCGTTCATAGAAACCCCCTTGCCAAGGCGCTCTGGGAACTATGAACCTCCACTCGCACTCTATTCTCTTCAGATATTCTCGTACTTCTCCGTTGTCCATAAGATTTCTGAAAACTTTATCAGCCACTCTGAAGCTCGTGCCATTGTCCGAGATAATCAATCACGGGCACGAGAATCTGGCTGTGACCCTCCTGAACAACTTCACGAAAGTCTCTGTCGACGTATCTTCTGCCAACTCCAAATGTACAGCTTGGGTAGTTGCACAAGTAAACAGGCGGACATATACCTTCTGAGGGCCTACCCTATCGTCTCCTGGGTTCTTCAACGTGATAGCCCCAGTATAGTCTGTTCCCACAGTCTCAAAGGGCCTGTCACTATGTACCTGCTCCTGAGGCAGCGGTGGGGGACCTGGGTATGGTAGGGTCCTCCCATCATACAGCCGGCAGACAGTGCAATTCTTTATCACCTTTTTGATGGCAGCTCGGCCCTTCAGTACCCAGTAGTTCTGACAAAGGCTGGTAAGGGTATCTCCAAACCCCCCATGCATGGTCCTCTGATGAGCATCATGTATCAATAACTCTGACACCCACCCCTCCTTTCCCAGTAACACGGGATGTTTGGCTCCATAACTGAGCTCAGAGTTTTGTAGTCTTCCCCTGCATCTTATCAGCCCAGCATGATCTAGGAACAAACCATACCCCCGGCCGGGATTGAACCCGCGGTCATAGAGTCTCAAAACTCCAGCCCGTCGCGTTAGCCACTAGACCAGCTAGCCACAATAAGATTCATCCAACTAGGTATATTTCTACACCATAAGAAAGTTAGCACAGGCACCTCTGTGACCACAAATGCAAGTTTTTACAGACGAATCTCCAGCTAGCGTGGCCATGACGAACTCTAGCTCAAGTCCCTTCACTGCCATCAACATGACTCAAGAAATCGTAATGACACGATTTGCAATCATGTCATTACGATTTCTTGAGTCATGTTGGCGATCTAGGAACAGTCCCAATGAGTGGAACAATTTACTGTTCCCTGAGCCACCGTCGGGCACAAGACCCGATGTCATATCCTGCTGCCCTGCCGCCAGTAGCTCCAGAACTCCCGGGAACCTCTCCCTTTGGTACCTGCTGTATCCAATATTCTCTGGGACCCACGAGAGATAACTGTTGACCTCGGCTTACCTTGTCATGCAGCTTCCTCACAAATCGAAATACCATTTCTGTGACTCCTATAAGTTTCCTCCAAGAGGAGTAGCGTCTGGGGTCAAATAATTCAGTGTTGGGTTTCCCCACAAAGTGTACTATGCTGCTGGTTGTCTACCCGAATTTCTGCTCTGGCCAGCACTCCTTTGCTGGTAACCAGTCTGGGCCCTTGAACCAAATCTCGCTTTTACTCTGCTTTTTGTGCATCAACCCTCGGCTTATCAGGTCAGCTGGGTTTTGATCTGTAGGCACATACAGAATTGTCGACGTTGACTGTTGCTCCCGTATCTCCCTTACCTGATTCCTGACATAGGGAAGCTTGGACCTGTCGTTCTGGACCCACTGTAAGGCCACCTCCGAGTCTGTCCATACATAGGTGTGTGTCACCCTCAGGTTACTCAACACCTTCTTTACATACTTCCCCAGTGTGAAGGCTTACTCAGCCCTGTAACAACTTCAGTAAGTATTACTAAGGCTGGCTCCTCCTCAGGAAAATTAATGAATAGAAAAAGGTAGGTAGTAGGTTGGTAGACAGCAACCACCCAGGGAAGTACTACCGTCCTGCCAGATGACTGTGAAACAAAAACCTGTAACTGTTTTGCATGATGGTAGGATTGCTGGTTTCTTTTTCTGTCTCATAAACACGCTAAGATAACAGGGATATCTTGCTACTCCTACTTACACTTTGGTCACACTTCACAGACACGCACATGCATATATACATATACATACATCTAGGTTTTTCTCCTTTTTCTAAATAGCTCTTGTTCTTTTTTATTTCTTCTATTGTCCATGGGGAAGTGGAAAAGAATCTTTCCTCCGTAAGCCATGCGTGTCGTATGAGGCGACTAAAATGCCGGGAGCAATGGGCTAGTAACCCCTTCTCCTGTATACAATTACTAAAAAAGAGAAGAAGAAAAACTTTATAAAACTGGGTTGCTTAAATGTGCGTGGATGTAGTGCGGATGACAAGAAACAGATGATTGCTGATGTTATGAATGAAAAGAAGTTGGATGTCCTGGCCCTAAGCGAAACAAAGCTGAAGGGGGTAGGAGAGTTTCAGTGGGGGGAAATAAATGGGATTAAATCTGGAGTATCTGAGAGAGTTAGAGCAAAGGAAGGGGTAGCAGTAATGTTAAATGATCAGTTATGGAAGGAGAAAAGAGAATATGAATGTGTAAATTCAAGAATTATGTGGATTAAAGTCAAGGTTGGATGCGAGAAGTGGGTCATAATAAGCGTGTATGCACCTGGAGAAGAGAGGAATGCAGAGGAGAGAGAGAGATTTTGGGAGATGTTAAGTGAATGTATAGGAGCCTTTGAACCAAGTGAGAGAGTAATTGTGGTAGGGGACTTGAATGCTAAAGTAGGAGAAACTTTTAGAGAGGGTGTGGTAGGTAAGTTTGGGGTGCCAGGTGTAAATGATAATGGGAGCCCTTTGATTGAACTTTGTATAGAAAGGGGTTTAGTTATAGGTAATACATATTTTAAGAAAAAGAGGATAAATAAGTATACACGATATGATGTAGGGCGAAATGACAGTAGTTTGTTGGATTATGTATTGGTAGATAAAAGACTGTTGAGTAGACTTCAGGATGTACATGTTTATAGAGGGGCCACAGATATATCAGATCACTTTCTAGTTGTAGCTACACTGAGAGTAAAAGGTAGATGGGATACAAGGAGAATAGAAGCATCAGGGAAGAGAGAGGTGAAGGTTTATAAACTAAAAGAGGAGGCAGTTAGGGTAAGATATAAACAGCTATTGGAGGATAGATGGGCTAATGAGAGCATAGGCAATGGGGTCGAAGAGGTATGGGGTAGGTTTAAAAATGTAGTGTTAGAGTGTTCAGCAGAAGTTTGTGGTTACAGGAAAGTGGGTGCAGGAGGGAAGAGGAGCGATTGGTGGAATGATGATGTAAAGAGAGTAGTAAGGGAGAAAAAGTTAGCATATGAGAAGTTTTTACAAAGTAGAAGTGATGCAAGGAGGGAAGAGTATATGGAGAAAAAGAGAGAAGTTAAGAGAGTGGTGAAGCAATGTAAAAAGAGAGCAAATGAGAGAGTGGGTGAGATGTTATCAACAAATTTTGTTGAAAATAAGAAAAAGTTTTGGAGTGAGATTAACAAGTTAAGAAAGCCTAGAGAACAAATGGATTTGTCAGTTAAAAATAGGAGAGGAGAGTTATTAAATGGAGAGTTAGAGGTATTGGGAAGATGGAAGGAATATTTTGAGGAATTGTTAAATGTTGATGAAGATAGGGAAGCTGTGATTTCGTGTATAGGGCAAGGAGGAATAACATCTTGTAGGAGTGAGGAAGAGCCAGTTGTGAGTGTGGGGGAAGTTCGTGAGGCAGTAGGCAAAATGAAAGGGGGTAAGGCAGCCGGGATTGATGGGATAAAGATAGAAATGTTAAAAGCAGGTGGGGATATAGTTTTGGAGTGGTTGGTGCAATTATTTAATAAATGTATGGAAGAGGGTAAGGTACCTAGGGATTGGCAGAGAGCATGCATAGTTCCTTTGTATAAAGGCAAAGGGGATAAAAGAGAGTGCAAAAATTATAGGGGGATAAGTCTGTTGAGTGTACCTGGTAAAGTGTATGGTAGAGTTATAATTGAAAGAATTAAGAGTAAGACGGAGAATAGGATAGCAGATGAACAAGGAGGCTTTAGGAAAGGTAGGGGGTGTGTGGACCAGGTGTTTACAGTGAAACATATAAGTGAACAGTATTTAGATAAGGCTAAAGAGGTCTTTGTGGCATTTATGGATTTGGAAAAGGCATATGACAGGGTGGATAGGGGGGCAATGTGGCAGATGTTGCAAGTGTATGGTGTAGGAGGTAGGTTATTGAAAGCAGTGAAGAGTTTTTACGAGGATAGTGAGGCTCAAGTTAGAGTATGTAGGAAAGAAGGAAATTTTTTCCCAGTAAAGGTAGGCCTTAGACAAGGATGTGTGATGTCACCGTGGTTGTTTAATATATTTATAGATGGGGTTGTAAGAGAAGTAAATGCGAGGGTCTTGGCAAGAGGCGTGGAGTTAAAAGACAAAGAATCACACACAAAGTGGGAGTTGTCACAGCTGCTCTTTGCTGATGACACTGTGCTCTTGGGAGATTCTGAAGAGAAGTTGCAGAGATTGGTGGATGAATTTGGTAGGGTGTGCAAAAGAAGAAAATTAAAGGTGAATACAGGAAAGAGTAAGGTTATGAGGATAACAAAAAGATTAGGTGATGAAAGATTGAATATCAGATTGGAGGGAGAGAGTATGGAGGAGGTGAATGTATTCAGATATTTGGGAGTGGACGTGTCAGCGGATGGGTCTATGAAAGATGAGGTGAATCATAGAATTGATGAGGGAAAAAGAGTGAGTGGTGCACTTAGGAGTCTGTGGAGACAAAGAACTTTGTCCTTGGAGGCAAAGAGGGGAATGTATGAGAGTATAGTTTTACCAACGCTCTTATATGGGTGTGAAGCGTGGGTGATGAATGTTGCAGCGAGGAGAAGGCTGGAGGCAGTGGAGATGTCATGTCTGAGGGCAATGTGTGGTGTGAATATAATGCAGAGAATTCGTAGTTTGGAAGTTAGGAGGAGGTGCGGGATTACCAAAACTGTTGTCCAGAGGGCTGAGGAAGGGTTGTTGAGGTGGTTCGGACATGTAGAGAGAATGGAGCGAAACAGAATGACTTCAAGAGTGTATCAGTCTGTAGTGGAAGGAAGGCGGGGTAGGGGTCGGCCTAGGAAGGGTTGGAGGGAGGGGGTAAAGGAGGTTTTGTGTGCGAGGGGCTTGGACTTCCAGCAGGCATGCGTGAGCGTGTTTGATAGGAGTGAATGGAGACAAATGGTTTTTAATACTTGACGTGCTGTTGGAGTGTGAGCAAAGTAACATTTATGAAGGGATTCAGGGAAACCGGCAGGCCGGACTTGAGTCCTGGAGATGGGAAGTACAGTGCCTGCACTCTGAAGGAGGGGTGTTAATGTTGCAGTTTAAAAACTGTAGTGTAAAGCACCCTTCTGGCAAGACAGTGATGGAGTGAATGATGGTGAAAGTTTTTCTTTTTCGGGCCACCCTGCCTTGGTGGGAATCGGCCGGTGTGATAATAAAAAAAATAAAAAAAAAAAAAGAAATAATAACGGACAAACATAAACACTTTATTATATAGAAATTTAAAATATAAAACACTTAAATATGAAATATTAATCCTACATTAAAGAAAATGAAAAATATAAATGATAACTTAATTCAACGCTAATATATATAGGGATGTCTGGTGTTGGTGACACTGTGTTGTTGAAATCGTAGCCGTTGCTGATGATGGGGGGGGGGTCGCAGGTGTTGGTTATGACCCACTGGCTAGTTCTTCACAGTAGATAGGGCCTTGAGTATTATATCCCGATGACAGGAAAGCAGGTTCTTTACCGCTGCAATGATGTGGGGTTACGTCCTGCAATTTCATACAGGTGCACAGGTAAATCCAAAATGGGGAAGTCTCTGGACGTTAGTCCTTCTCCATCCGTTCTCGTTGACTGACAGGTGACCCTCTCTGTCATCCAAGCTGAAAAGATAGACAGGTTACCCACTGCTTAAATAATCACTCTCCATGATAAGCACAATACTCAAAAGACGTGGTGATTATTACAACAGTCAACCTAGAGCAAGACTAAAAGGACTAAGTTTATTATTGGTCAAAAGTGAAGCTTTTAACCAATAAATCCACTAGAATACAAGGCAGGCATGTACTTACAGTAGTGTTGGGAGCCGTGAGTCGAGTGATTTACTGTTTGACCAGAGCCCCACACGTCACCTTTTGGGGGGGGGAAGAGGGAGGGGAAGGGATAGTGGGAGCTAGACTGACCCTACGTTAACAAGCAGCCGGCAATCAAACTATCACTTTAGGGGTGGGGGAGAAAAGGCGGGAGCTTGACTTACCCTACCTTAACAAGTAGCTGGCAATGAAACTATCACTTTCGGGGAGGGGGAAAAAAGGCAGGAATAGCGGGAGCTTGACTTACCCTACCTTAACAAGTAGCCGGCAATGAAACTATTGTTACTATATACTCCCTCTCTGTTCCTATCTATTGAACTTTTCCCTCACACCCAGTCTTGCTCCCATTAACATCGCCGTGAGCTCTAGCTTTGGAATCAAGCAATCCTTCAGGGGTGTCACCCGCGCAAGGCTGATGGTCAGATTGACCTGGTCCCCGGCCACCAAGTACGCTACTGCCCCATAGGCCCTGGAGGAGGCATCACAGAAGACATGCAAGTCATAGTCTTGCCCGGTGCACCCGAGGGACCTGGGGAATGTGAACTCGTGCAATTCTGCTAGATCTTTGCTAACCAGATCCCACTCCTGGCAGACTGTTTCTGGCAGTGGGTCGTCCCAACTTAGGTTCAGCTCCCAGGTTTGTTGCACTACCATCCTCCCTCGAATGGTGATGGGTGTCAACAAGCCCAAAGGGTAGAAGGCAGTCTGCACTTTACTCAGCAAGGACCTCCTGGTAAGCTTCCCTTCCCCATCAGGTTTCCTCTTTAGCCTAAGTCTGTCTTCCTTGATTTCCCACTCCAGTCCCAACACCGATGTTACCTCAGGTACTGAGTAGCCAGCATAGTCACGTTCCACCGTGCTTCGCAACGTTGGATTGTTTGTCACCCATTCTCTCAAGGGCATGTTAGCTGAGAGCATCTCCTGATTAGACTCTTGGTAAATGTCCATCAACAGCCTCTCGTCTGAGGTGGTACCTTGCATGTTGTCTACGTAAAATAGGGTCTTCAGTAATTCTTTTAGCGGGCTGTTACAGTTTGCAAGGTGGTAGTCTATGGTGGCCTGTAATAGGAATGGTGAACTAGTGGCGCCAAACAACACCGCCCTGAATCTGTAGGTATCATACCCTTGCTCGGGCACCTCCCTGTTAGCCAACCACAAGAACCTTGTGTAGTCCCTATCTTGTGGCTGCAACCCAATATGTAGGAAGGCTTTGCTGATATCTGCCGCATAGGCATACTGCTCTGTCCTGAATCTCAACAACACATCTGCTAATTTCTGCATCAGGGAGGGCCCTGTGAGCAGACAGTCATTCAACGATGGCTCTCGGGGACTCGCCTGTGAGCTGCAGTTGAAGACCACTCTGATGGGAGTGGTTACTGACTCCTTGGTGACTTCCATGTGTGGAAGATAATGGGTGTTTTCCCCAGGGCTGGCATTGGGTACTTTCTCAATGAACCCAAGGGCCAGCTGTTCCTTAATAATGTCATCGTATTTCCCCACCAGACCCTTCTTGGTCAGGCTGTTCACCAATGAATTCAACTGACCCCGTGCCTTCGTGAAATTAGTGGGCAGCGTTGGGTGTACCGGTTTCCTTGGGAGTCGCACCCAGTACTGTCCGTCCTTGAACTGTACATGGTTCAAGTAATCTTGATACATCTTTTCGTGTTTGGGGGGCAGCTGGTCACCCTTAATCCCTACTACATCCAGGTCCCATAGTTTATGGACTGGCTCACTGTCGGCTAGGTCGACTTGCGACTCTGATAGATCTTCGTGCAGACCAATCTGCATCACCAGCACAGCCTCAGTCGCTGTAGTATCGGAGCCCCAATTCCCGGGGGCGCAGGGAAGTGAGCCGGTATCCTGCCTCCTAAGATGTATCCCACTGGAGTCCTGTACAGACCATCACCCTCCTTGATAACCCTTCTCGTCGACATGAACTCGTCTGTGTAATCTCCTCCTACCAAGATTCCTACATTACTGACATTGTCTGTAGCAATATCTGGCTCTGCCTGCTTCACACCCAATTCCCTCAAACGTTTGACTGCTGCAGCTAGTCCCTTGGCGGTAATGATATTGGGCAGCCTCTTCACTATCAAGGCTGAGATTTTCCGTCGATGCCCAGCTAATCTGACCGTCACATCGACAACCGGATAAGACCTGCATGGGACCTGCCCACCAAACCCTTCCACCTTCATGTCAACCTTATCACCTGTCTTCAACTTCAACTTAGTTGCTAGACTCTCTGTTATAAAGGATCTTTGTGCCCCAGTGTCGAAGAGCAAACGGGTCATTTCAGACTTCTTCCCATTCGTAACCACCTCCATTATGGTGGGCAAGGCCACCGAACCTTGAAACTGCTCACCAGAACAAACCCCCGGTGCTGCACTCACCACATTCACCACCACTTCAGGCTTGTCCTTGCTCTCTCTAGCTGGTGCTGATCTGGTGTCATTAGGACACAGTGCACTGTGGTGCTTACCTTTCTGGCAGCCCCGACACTAATTGAGTTGGGCATTACAGTCCCTTGCAAAATGTTCTCCACAGCACTTGAAACAGAGTCTCAACTCCCTTAGTCGTTGAACCCTTCGGTTAAAGGTGGTGAAGCTCGAGCACCCTGAACTAGCGTGTTCTCCTTCACAAAACACGCACTGTCTCGTACTGGCCGTCTTAGTGACTTCTCCCTTGGCCCTGTTGGTGGAGGACTCGTCCTGGGCATAATAAGTGCTAACCCTAGTAGGAGGTGGTTTAGCTTTATCTCTCGAATGTCTGGGGAAGTCGATCGACTTCACCTTGGTGGGCAATTTCTCCCCCTGACCTACGCTCAGGTGAGATACGAGATCCCCCAACCCTTCAACAATTTGTTGTATCGTGAACCGGTTTGTCTGATATTTCAAATGCAACTCGTGTACTGTAGTGCTAGCCAGTTTCCTCTGAATCACCTGACTAAGGACCCATTCTGAATCATCCTCATCGTGTAAATCTCTGAAACTATTTGTCAAGCTCATAATTTCAATGCGGAACTTCTCTAGGCTTTGACGGTCATGTCGGCAAGCCTCTAGATCCAACAACCGATAAAGTATGGCCACCTTTATCTCTTCAGTGTTGCCAAACATGTCCTTTAACTGGTCTTTGGCATGTTGGTAATTAGTGTCAGTAATCTGGTAGTGCCGGACCAAGTCTAGGGCTTTACCTTCGAGCTGTGATCACAAATACTGCAATTTGACGGCATCTGCCAAATCATTTCTGTCATCTATCTGGGCTTTAAACTGATCCCAGAAAGCAATGTACTCTGTTAGGGTTCCATCAAACGTTGGTAAATTCAATTGGGGCAATCTGGGCAACGTATTAACAGGCGTGTGGCTGCTCGGGGTACCCCCGGTATTCGTCACCCCACTTGGCTTTCTAGCCTTTAACCCTTTGAGGGTTTTCGTCGTACTAGTACGTCTTACGCGTAGGGGTTTTTGACGTACTAGTACTCATAAATTCTAGCGACCTCAAATCTAGTGGGAGAAAGCTGGTAGGCCTTCATATGAAAGAATGGGTCTATGTGGTCAGTGTGCACAGTCTAAAAAAAATCCTGCAGCACACGGTGCATAATGAGAAAAAAAAAACTTTTTCCATTTTTTTTTTAATAAATCAGCGACTTTGCAGTGTATTTTCGTATAGTATTTATTGTTGTATTCTAGTTTTCTTGGTCTCATTTTATAGAATGGAAGACATATTACTGAAATTGAGATGATTTTGACTGGTTTTACAATGAAAGGTGCCTTGAAATTGAGCTCAAAGTAGCAGAAATGTTCGATTTTTACCAAACTTCAAAAGTAAACAAATCGTGCCAAGCGTGCAATACACGTCAACTGGTGAGTCTAATATTCTTTCACAAGTGCACCAATAATATTTATACCATTTTTTACACTAATACAGTAGTCTGCATAACAGTAAATCTTATATTTTTTGTGAGAATAAAAATTCAAAGTGGAAAGCAAAAGAATATAAGAAGGGCCTTGAGACGTGACTAATGACTAGAGGAAATGTCATTTTAGAGCCACTAATGTCTTTCTTGTTTATTCTGGACCCTATTCCGAAATTGGCATCTTTTGAAATTTGTGTGAAATTGGCAAAATTGCTAAATTCTGACCACTGTACTGGATAGTTGAATTTATAAATGGGTGGTTTCTTGCACCCATTCGATAGAAAAAATGGAGTTCTAGCGAAATATTCATGTTTTTTGTCGACTAGTACAGTGAAATTGGCCGAAAATGGGGCGCAAAGTGGGCAAAATCGCCGATCCGTAAACATCGCCGAGACCGCTAACTTTGCGAGAGCATAATTCCGTAAGTTTTCTATCAAATTTCAAACTTTTGGTGTCGTTATGATCGGGAAAAGATTCTCTATCTTTTCATAAGAGAAAATAATTTTTTTTTTTTTTTAAATTTGGCCGACCCTGAGAACGAGTTTCGGAGAGGGCCTGTCGACCCTCAAAGGGTTAATGTGCTTAACTGATCTTTGTACGTATTCATCTCCTGGTGACAATCTACATCATCCTTAGTGAATTCGTCCTGAGCTTGCCGAAGACTATCCTGGGATTCACCATCCTGAATAGCCTGTAGCTCATATGCTGAGAATGCTCGTTCGTAGGCTTCCCATTTTTCCCCCAAATGCTTCAAGCAGTCTTGCAAATCATCGCAGTCTACTTTACTGCGTTGGCTAGTAGCCTTGCACCTGTTGCGCGTTCTGTTCAGATGCCCTTTGTATGCAGCCACTGATCGTTTTAATTTTGCTAACACTGAACCAGACTCTGTTGGATCCTCATCTGCCATTGTTGAGATTTAATTAGGAGTGCGACACTAATTGTACTTTACTCAGCCCACCCCACAGCATGACACGGTGTTAGGCAAGAATGAACGAGTCTCAAGGCTCTTCAACAAGCTTAACAACTCCCTTTATTATATTGACTCTACTCTGACTCAAAATGTACAGTGTTAGCTCTCAAACCCCAATCGAAATGTGTATCAATGTGAAAGCTTAACCTAGCAATTTCCTGTACAACGTCAACAAATAATTACAGGACTTAAGCTAGTCTCTGGTACAAATCACAAATCCCACATTAAAGTGAGTCAAAGACAATGAAAATCACACAATAAAAATGCAGTATACAAATTAAAAATCACTTGGTTAACACAAATAAATTCAACAATTCAACTTGTGAAACAGTAAATAAATAATGTGTGTAAACAACTTGGCCTAACTGTGCCCAGCTTACTCAGTCTAGCGTGGATGGTTGGATAAGGTAAATCCTAACCTAACTAATGTGCTATATCCTAAACCTGGCTTCAGAACTCACTGTAAATAATAACTAGGTTAAATCTGTCCTAGCTACTATAACTGTTGTAAATATTGCACAAGCCTAGCCTAAATGTGGCTACCTTGCAAATCCACTGTAAGTAATTAACATACAAGTCTCCTACTCTGGTTTACTTGTAATCACTGTAAATAATTAAATTCACATGCTTCTCTAGCCTACCTGGCCTGCCTGTAAATTATTGTAAATAATAACTTCTGTGTATAGTCAGCTTGGCCTAGCCTCTGTGTTAACTTAACCTAACTCTGTTAAACTCTGGTTCCTAACTGTGGCCTAGCTATGTTAATTTTAACCTAGCTATTCCACATCACGGTTCAAAGGACCACTTGTGAAAATTTGTCTGGACTGCCTCCATGTGAGTTGTCTACCCTGGCAAGCTCTGTTGACACCGAGCCCTGAGGTCGGTACCTCAGCCTCACAAGTGGCTTATAGGACAGATTTTCTTAAATGACTGATGTTGCAAGAAATCTCGCATGCATGCAAGAATAAAGGGCTAACTTACTTGGTGTTGGAGAATATATTCTGGTCTTCCACCTCCCTAAGCTTTAGTCCCTCTGGACTTCCCCTCAGAACCATGTGCAACCGGGAGCCTTAATTCCTGCAATATTCAGTCAATATTAGTGACCTGCCTGCACCTCAGAAATTCCTGTTTCCCAGGGGGTGTGCATCCCCTAGTATAACTATGCAGAAAGTGACACTAGCTTCTAGGCTAACAAGAGATGCCGGTACGTACCGGTCATGAATTGCCGCCTGTACTAAGGCCCACAGCTCAACTCACTCACAATTTTCCCCAGAAACTGACCAGAATCTTGCAGAAAAAAAGGAGGTCTCGTCTTACTGTACGGGCCTGCTGGTCACGGCACTTGTTGTTCCGACGGTGTCTGGTCTTAGAAGGAAGGGCACTGCGGTCTCAAACCCGTGCCCCAGTATTCAAACTTGGGCTGCCAGTTCTCCCTGGCTAACATAACCTAGTGTTTGCCTACATTTTTGGCCTATTACTACCTACGTTAAGGTCTTAGGTCTACATTGTTATTATCTACAGTTGCCTCAATAGTTCTAATATTAGTGTACTAACAGTATAAACTACCTACTTCTTCCCTGAAGAGTAAATCTATCAATTAAGAAGCGCCTTCCAACCACCTTCGCCAACCCGGGTGTGTGTGTGTGCTTTGGGTGGGTGTAAGGGCCACCCAACCAAACCGGTCTAATCACGACCTGTTGGGATCTTTGTACGACGTATCTGACCTGTGGAACTTTTAGGACCGAATAAATTTCCACAATACATACGTAATAATAATTCAGATTGCTTCTGCTAGTTGGCACAGCTGGTAAGCAGTAAACATGTTTGCATCCCTGTGGGGGCAGTTCTCTCATGCTTATGTGCATTTTTTACAGTCATTTGGCCAAATTTCTTTTTCTAACCATGGGTCCTAGTGATCTACTGCAGTTAGCCTCAAAAATACTCCACTTTCTCTTACAGTAAGAACATGGGAAGATACTATAGTCAAATTGGGACACAAATGGCGGATGCTTCTGCCTCTGCCTGTGCCACCATATTATGGTCTATTTTATTCATTCTAGAGTTTATATCGTGTTTCTGTGCTAATTACACCTACCATCCGACTTACAACCTGCTCGACTTACGACCACTCGACTTACGACTGTGTTTTTTATGCCAAATTTCTGGGAAATAAACAACTATTTGTGTTGTACACAGTGTTTATCCTAAACCTTACAGTATAAAATACAGTACTAACAACAGAAAAAGTAAAGTAAAACATGAAATACCAAAATAAAACAATAAAATAAAGCCATTACAAAAATGTTTTGTTGATATTCAGTAGTAAAGTTCGACTTAGGACTGGTTTCTCAGAACCGAACTCGGTCGTAAGTCGGATGGTAGGTGTATATTGTTTATTATGTCATGTTAGATGAATTGTGATAGATAAATAAGCCGTACAGTTGATAACAGTCGTATTCAAGTATTTTTTCTCGTCTCTCCAGAGTGCAGGAACAAATTAATGGCTTTTCAGTTAATTTGAATGAGGAAAATTAATTTGATATACGAGTAAATTGAGTTACGAGCTAGCTCCTGGAACGGATTAAACTCGTAAGTCAAGGTTCCACTGTATATGTGAACAGTATTTAGATAAAGCTAGGGAAGTTTTCATTGCATTTATGGATTTAGAAAGGGAATATGATAGAGTGGATAGGGGAGCAATGTGGCAGATGTTGCAAGTACATATATGGAATAGGTAGTAAATTACTAAATACTGTAGAGAGTTTTTACGAGGACAGTGAGGCTCAGGTTAGGGTGTGTAGAAGAGAGGGAGATTATTCCCGGTGAAAGTAGGTCTTACAGAGATGTGTAATGTCACCATGGTTGTTTAACCCTTTCAGGGTTTCGGCCGTACTAGTACGGCTTACGTGCCAGGGTCCTTGACGTACTAGTACTTGTAAATTCTAGCGCCTTCAAATATGGTGAGAGAAAGCTGGTAGGCCTACATATGAAAGACTGGGTCTATATGGTCAGTGTGTGCAGTATAAAAAAAATCCTGCAGCACACAGTGCATAATGAGAAAAAAAAAAATTTGACCCTGTTTTGGATTAAAACAGCGACTTTGCACTGTACTTTTGTATGGTATTTATTGTTGTATTCTAGTTTTCCTAGTCTCATTTGATAGAATGGAAGACATATTACAGAAATTGAGATGATTTTGACTGGTTTTACAATGAAAAGTACCTTGAAATTGATCTCAAAGTAGCAGAAATGTTCGATTTTTACCAAAGTTCAAAAATAAACAAATCATGCTAAGCGTCCAATACATGTCAACTGGTGAGTCTAATTTTCTTTCACAAGTGCGCCGATATTATTTATACCATTTCTACACTAATGCAGTAGCCTGCATAACAGTAAATCTTCTATTTTTTGTGAGAATAAAAATTCAAAATGGAAAGCAAAAGAATGTAAGAGGGGCGTGGGGATGTGACTAATGAACAAAGGAAATGTTATTTTAGTGCCAGGAATGTCTTTCTTGTTTATTCTGGACCCTATTTGGAAATTGGCATCTTTTGAATTTGTGTGAAATTGGCAAAATTGCTAAATTCTGACCACTGTATTGGATAGTTGAAATCGGTAAATGGGTGGCTTCTTGTACTTGCTCGATAGAAAAAAATGGAGTTCTAGCGAAATAGTTATGATTTTTGTCGACTAGTACACTGGAATTGACCGAAAATAGGGCTCAAAGTGGGCAAAATCGCCGATGCTTAAACATCATCGAGACCGCTAACTTCGTGAGAGCATAATTCCGTAAGTTTTCCATCAAATTTCATACTTTTGGTGTCATTATGATCGGGAAAAGATTATCTTTTCATAAGAAAAAATATTTTTTTTTTTTTTTAAATTTGGGGGACCCTGAGAACAAGTCTCTGAGAGGGCCTGTGGACCCTGAAAGGGTTAATATGTTTAAAGAGGGGCTTGGACTTCCAGCAAGCTTGCATGAGCGTATTAGATAGGAGTAAATGGAGATGAATGGTTTTTGGGACCTGACGAGCTGTTGGAGTGTGAGCAGGGTAATATTTAGTGAAGGGATTCAGGGAAACTGGCTATTTTTATTTAGCCGGACTTGAGTTCTGGACATGGGAAGTACAATGCCTGCACTTTAAAGGAGGGGTTTGGGATATTGGCAGTTTGGAGGGATGTATAATAGGATGGTATATATATAATTGGGGCCCTGATATTGTATTCTACATGGAGTTTATTATATTATTTCAGGTCACTTTTTATATTGTATCTTTATATATGTCTTTAAACTGTTGTATCTGAGTGCCTCTGCAAAAACAGTGATTATGTATGAGTAAGGTGAAAATGCTGATTGTTGATGAAAGTATTTTCGTTTTGGGGATTTTTCTTTCTTTTTTGGGTCACCCTGCCTAGGTGGGAGATAGCCAACTTGTTGAAAAAAAAAAAATCTACAAACACTGTATAGCACTTGGCCTGGAATTTTTGGGTTATCCTAGGTAATTTACATTATGTATAATAACTATACTTATGTGTACATGTGAGAGACAGATATAGATGGACAGAGACATAGAGATATAGACAGATCGAGATATAGACAGATTGAGATATAGACAGACAGAGACAGCCAAAGCCAGCCAGCTAGCCGAATACATAAGAACACAAGAAAGAAGGAACACTGCAGCAGGAAACTGGCCCATGCAAGGCAGGTCCATGTCAACCCCTGGCTTAGACCAATGACCCACCTAGTCAGGTCACATCCACCGAAGGAAGGAGCACGGCATCTGACCTAGTAGCAGAAGCTAGTCAGGTCCAAATCACACCCACCCACACTCACTCATGTATTTATCTAATCTATTTTTACTTTCCTCTTAAAATGTGAGTGTTAATATGACATGACATCAGTGAATCCCTGGTGTTTGCCAAGCTATTTGCTCTAGCTGGCACTCAATTGAACTGGTGCTTCCACAAGGTACTAAGTGATCCCTGATTTTTTTCATTCTGCCCACACTGAGTGCACAGACCCATTCTTTCATGTCTAGGAGACTCAGGCCTATTGTGCCAAATTTGAAGGAATGAAAAATAAAACGTTGATCTATGTTCGGGGCACTGCGCACGTGCACGTAGATCTATGTGTGGACAGTTTAAGGGTTAAATTTAGTGTAAGTGTTAGTGGAGCTTTAGAGCTCCTCTAACTCAGAATGAAAGTTATTCTGAGTCACCACTATCAGTCATGGCAGTTTACACCTTGTCTCTCCACCACAAAAAGGTATATAAATAAAATTACTGTAAATTACATACAGTACTATAAAATTCTTATACAGTACAGTACTGGACTGTAGTACTACAGGAATTTTTAGTGCTCAGTTGTCTTCTGTATTAGCAGACCAAGTCTGCTTGTTCAGAAGACAATCACACAGTCATTAACAGTAAATTTCATAATTTGGAAGTTTTGGATGATGAGCAATATTGTTCATCCCCTCCCTCCTATTAGTCGGTTAATGAAAGGGCTCATTGTACATCATTATATTTTGCTGTAAATATTTGTAAGTGCTGTCTACATGTACTTTATTACTCTACCTTTCTTCTGCATTGTATTTCTACCTCTTCCTTTGATTTTATTAGCATCTTCCTGAAACACTACAGTAAATTTCTTTTTAGGTATGTCTGCATGGAGTAATCCTCTCCATCCTGATGTATTCCCGGGAGTGAGAAAAATGGAAGCTGAGGTGGTTCGCATGTGCTGTACATTGTTTAATGGAGATTCCAAGAGCTGTGGTTGTGTAAGTATACTCTGTTATGTGGATCCCTTCATTACACTTCAAATTTTTCAAATAAAATAGGTGATACATTACTCTGATGTTTTAACCCTTTCACTGTCGAGACCCCTGATCACAAACTTGCTTTCAGTGTCAAAGAATTTAAAAAAAAAAAAAGTTTTTCCTTAAGAAATGATAAAATCTTTTCCCAATGGTAATGACACCAAAAGTACAAAATTTGATGGAAAACTTATGGAATTATGCTCTTGCAAAGTTAGCAGTCTCGGCTATATTTATGCATTGGCGATTTTACCCACTTTGAGTCCTATTTTTGGCCAATTCTATTGTTTCAGTCAATCAAACTCATAGCTATTTCACTAGAACTCCATTTGTTCTATTGATTGAGTACAAGAAACCACCCATTTACCCATTTCAACTACTCAATAAGGTGATCAGAAATTGGCAATTTGGCCAATTTCATACACAATTCATGTAAGGCCAATTTCAATATAGGGTCCAGAATTAAAAATGCAGACATTCCTAGCACTACAATAACATTTTCTTTGTTTATTAGTCACATCTCCAGGCCCCTTTTATATTACGCTTGCTATCCATTTTGAATTTTCATTCATACAAAAAATAGAAGATTTATTGTTATGCAGACTACTACATTATTGTAAAAATGGTATAAATAATATCAGTGCATTTGTGAAAGCATATTAGACCCACCACTTCACGTGTATTGGACGCGTGACGTGATTTGTTTACTCTTGAACATCGGCAAATATTGAACATTGCTGCTACTTTGAGCTCAATTTCAAAATCATCCTTATTTCTGTAATATATCTTCCATTCTGTCAAATAAGACCAAGAAAATGAGAATGCAACCTTAAGTACTATACAGAAATACACCGCAAAGTCGGTGTTTTAAACCAAAAACACTTTTTTTTTCTCATTGTGCACTGTGTGCTGCAGGATTTTTTTTTTATACTGCACACACTGGCCACTCAGACCCATTCTCTCGTATGTAGACATACCAACTTTCTCCCGCAAGATTGGAAGCTGCTAGAATTTTAACATAGTGTTATGGGACTGACACTGTCTTGCAAGCCATAATATTATGGGACTGACAGTGAAAGGGTTAATTACTCAAATTTATTATTTATCAGCTCAGAAGTTTTCATAAATGAATAATAAGTAAAATTTATGTTACATTCCACAGAAAAGAATTCTTACATATGAGAGTTGTGATGTTCTTGAAATTGAGAATTTGTTTAAGTAGCCTTTGGCTTATGTGCACCTAGCCAACATATTCTTTTGAGATTGATTTTATTGTAATAGTGGATGGTATGGAAATAATGAAAAGTTGTAGTTGAAAATGGTGCATGAGCAGCACCTGGAAACTTTATTTAAGATAATATTTTGCCTTCACAGCAGGCTTTATCAAATCTCATAATCACATCTAGTGGCACTTGCTACAAACAATCTTTTGACATGACCATGGACTCGCTGTAGAATCCTATATTTGTGAATGTCTAACTAAAGTCATTGAAAATTGATTGCCTTGTCAACCTAATTCCAAATAATTTGTCTTTGGAGAGGTATGCCAATGACATTTTGTTAAATGCCCCTGCAAAACTTGACCTTTACCAGCTACCAGACAATCTCAGCAGAGTTTGTTTTATGTATTATTGTATTTATTGATGAATACATTAATCAAATGTTTTTTAAGGCTATTACAATTTGTGCTTGGTGTGTGATTTAATCAGATACATACCTTACTGATCTTGTTGGTAATTCATCCTTTTTTCCTATTTCCTTTTGAAAAGTTATGAAAGTAATTTGTATATGAATTCTGCAGTCTCACTTCTAAATCATTTATGAAAGCAATAAAATGTGTTTGATATTATAAAATATCAGTAAAATCTAACTGAATGTTTTGCCATTTGTTGTTGATCAGATGACAGCTGGAGGCACAGAAAGCATCATTTTGGCATGCAAGGCATATAGAGACTATGCCATTAATGTTAGAGGTATTAAGTCACCAGAGATGCTAGTGCCTGTGTCATCTCATGCTGCATTTGATAAAGGTAAATGATATGCTCTGAGGTTAAGGCACACTCTTCAGGCTGTTAGCATACTTGTTGAAACATTTAAAGCATTTTGTGTTTTGTAATTGATGGTGTTCATTCAGATGTTATTAAAAGAATTTGCATGTAGCCTATTATTTAAATTTTGGTAATGCATGATAGTATTTTGTAACTTGATTTTCTACAGGGTGTAAAACCACACTATAATAAATGAATAAATAAATGCTATAATAAATGACTGTATGAGATAGTTGAAAGACAGAGGTTAAAAATGTAGAATTTTTTTTTTTTTTTTTTTCAACAAGTCGGCCGTCTCCCACCAAGGCAGGGTGACCCAAAAAAGAAAGAAAATCCCCAAAAAAGAAAATACTTTCATCATCATTCAACACTTTCACCACACTCACACATTATCACTGCTTTTGCAGAGGTGCTCAGAATACAACAGTTTAGAAGCATATACGTATAAAGATAAACAACATAGCCCTCCAAAGTGCCAATATCCCAAACCCCTCCTTTAAAGTGCAGGCATTGTACTTCCCATTTCCAGGACTCAAGTCCGACTATATGAAAATAACCGGTTTCCCTGAATCCCTTCACTAAATATTACCCTGCTCACACTCCAACAGATCGTCAGGTCCCAAGTATCATTCGTCTCCATTCACTCCTATCTAACACGCTCATGCACACTTGCTGGAAGTCCAAGCCCCTCGCCCACAAAACCTCCTTTACCCCCTCTTTCCAACCCTTTCGAGAACGACCCCTACCCCTCCTTCCTTCCCCTATAGATTTATATGCTTTCCATGTCATTCTACTTTGATCCATTCTCTAAATGACCAAACAACCTCAACAAACCCTCTTCTGCCCTCTGACTAATACTTTTATTAACTCCACACCTTCTCCTAATTTCCACACTCCGAATTTTCTGCATAATATTTACACCACACATTGCCCTTAGACAGGACATCTCCACTGCCTCCAACCGTCTCCTCGCTGCTGCATTTACCACCCAAGCTTCACATCCATATAAGAGTGTTGGTACTACTATACTTTCATACATTCCCTTCTTTGCCTCCATAGATAACGTTTTTTGACTCCACATATACCTCAACGCACCACTCACCTTTTTTCCCTCATCAATTCTATGATTAACCTCATCCTTCATAAATCCATCCGCCGACACGTCAACTCCCAAGTATCTGAAAACATTCACTTCTTCCATACTCCTCCTCCCCAATTTGATATCCAATTTTTCTTTATCTAAATCATTTGATACCCTCATCACATTACTCTTTTCTATGTTCACTTTCAACTTTCTACCTTTACACACATTCCCAAACTCATCCACTAACCTTTGCAATTTTTCTTTAGAATCTCCCATAAGCACAGTATCATCAGCAAAAAGTAACTGTCAATTCCCATTTTGAATTTGATTCCCCATAATTTAATCCCACCCCTCTCCCGAACACCCTAGCATTTACTTCTTTTACAACCCCATCTATAAATATATTAAACAACCATGGTGACATTACACATCCCTGTCTAAGACCTACTTTTACCGGGAAGTAATCTCCCTCTCTTCTACACACCCTAACCTGAGCCTCACTATCCTCATAAAAGCTCTTTACAGCATTTGGTAACTTACCACTTATTCCATATACAGTGGACCCCCGCTTAACGATCACCTCCAAATGCGACCAATTATGTAAGTGTATTTATGTAAGTGCATTTGTACGTGTATGTTTGGGGGTCTGAAATGGACTAATCTACTTCACAATATTCCTTATGGGAACAAATTCGGTCAGTACTGGCACCTGAACATACTTCTGGAGTGAAAAAAGTTCGTTAACCGGGGGTCCACTGTACTTGCAACATCTGCCACATTGCTCCTCTATCCACTCTATCATATGCCTTTTCTAAATCCATAAATGCAATAAAAACTTCCCTATCTTTATCTAAATACTGTTCACATATATGCTTAAATGTAAACACTTGATCTACACATCCCCTACCCACTCTGAAGCCTTCCTGCTCATCCGCAATCCTACATTCTGTCTTGCGTTTAATTCTTTCATTTATAACCCTACCGTATACTTTTCCTGGTATACTCAGTAAACTTATTCCTCTATAATTTTTACAATCTCTTTTGTCCCCTTTCCCTTTATATAAAGGGACTATACATGCTCTCCGCCAATCCCTAGGTACCTTCCCCTCTTTCATACATTTATTAAACAAAAGTACCAACCACTCCAACACTATATCCCCCCCTGCTTTTAACATTTCTGTCATGATCCCATCAGTTCCAGCTGCTTTACCCCCTTTCATTCTACGTAATGCCTCACGTACCTCCACCACACTTACATTCTGCTCTTCTTCACTCCTAAAAGATGGTATACCTCCCTGGCCAGTGCATGAAATTACCGCCTCCCTTTCTTTCTCAACATTTAAAAGTTCCTCAAAATATTCTCACCATCTACCTAATACCTCCCTCTCCCCATCTACTAACTCCCCTACTCTGTTTTTAACTGACAAATCCATACTTTCCCTAGGCTTTCTTAACTTGTTTAACTCACTCCAAAATTTTTTCTTATTTTCATTAAAATTTCTTGACAGTGCCTCTCCCACTCTATCATCTGCTCTCCTTTTGCACTCTCACGACTCTCTTCACGTTTCTTTTACTCTCCATATACTCTGCTCTTCTTATAACACTTCTGCTTTGTAAAAACCTCTCATAAGCTACCTTTTTCTCTTTTATCACACCCTTTACTTCATCATTCCACCAATCACTTCTCTTTCCTCCTGCCCCCACCCTCCTATAACCACAAACTTCTGCCCCACATTCTAATACTGCATTTTTAAAACTATTCCAACCCTCTTCAACCCCCCCACTACTCATCTTTGCACTAGCCCACCTTTCTGCCAATAGTCGCTTATATCTCACCCGAACTTCCTCCTCCCTTAGTTTATACACTTTCACCTCCCTCTTACTTGTTGTTGCCACCTTCCTCTTTTCCCATCTACCTCTTACTCTAACTGTAGCTACAACTAAATAATGTAGAAATGTTTATTTCAAAATGAATAAAGTGTGAGCATGTAGATAAGTAGTTCCTTTGAAAAATAAATGAGATAAGGTTGTAGTTTATGAATTCTCTGTATTGCAAATCTTTTGAAGAAAATAATTTTTGATTCACATAACTTTTCTTGAGCATGTAGTCATTTATTCTGTGTAAAGAGAGAGAGAGAAAGACTGAATGAGTGTTTTATTTTGATTTAACTAAATATTTGTTGTGGTAAAATAACTTAGAAAATGTTTGAATGAAGTTTCTGCCATGTGCTGGTGGAAAGGAGTGTTTTTGGTTTAAGAAAATAACATATTGGTTTCCTAGCTAAACTTGGTTTGATAGGAAGGCATACTGCATTGAAGAAATGACACAGATGCAGAGTAAGCTTTAATTGTGTGAATGTTTTGCTCTGTGCAGAGCTTTATCAGGTCAGTCATCAGAGTCAAATGTTGTCATAAAACCTAATTCTGCACCAGTATAGTTTCTTCATTTAACCTGTACAGCATTAGTGTTACTGTGATTGTACCCAGGTGCCCAGCTGCTGTCACTACGGATTAGACGTGTACCTCTTGATCAAGTTACAATGAAAGTGGACATGAAGGCTATGAAATCAATGATTACTCGGAATACTTGCATGGTAAGTGATTAGTTCAAAGATGTTGTTTAATTGCCTGCTGTCTTTTGATCTGTAGCTTGTATGCTGTTATCTAGCAGGCAGGCAGGCAACAGGGTGGCTATTTCTTCATCTCCACATATCCCCTCAGTAAGACATATTTCATACTTTTCTCCACATATCTATTCAGTAACACCCATGTCTTAGTCTCCTCCACATAGTAACACCTATCTTCATTTAGTATACTAAACTGTCTCTCATCTATGTGGCCTTGAACTTCAATCTTCCATTATACCGATGTTTGTGTAGCACATATATTATCCTAGTATGTATTGACTGGCTTAAGTCTATTTACTATTGATTCTTTTTTCTTTTTTTTTTTTTTTCAACAAGTCGGCCATCTTCCACCGAGGCAGCGTGACCCAAAAACAAAAAGAAAATCCCAAAAAGAAAATACTTTCATCATCATTCAACACTTTCATCTCATACATAATCACTGTCTTTGCAGAGGTGCTCAGATACAACAGTTTAGAAGTCCCTCCACACTGTCAATATCCCAGACCCCTCCTTTAAAGAGCAGGCATTGTACTTCCCATTTCCAGGACTCAAGTCCGGCTAAATCTACAATAACCGGTTTCCTTGAATCCCTTCACTAAATATTACCCTGCTCACACTCCAGCAGCTCGTCAAGTACCAAAAACAACTCGTCTCCATTTACTCCTTTCTAATACGCTCACACACGCTTGCTGGAAGTCCAGTCCCCTCACCCACAAAACCTCCTGTACCCCCTCCCTCCCTCCATATCATGCCTTTTCTAAATTTATAACTGCAACAAAAAGTTCTTTACTTTTAAATATTGTTCACTTTGAGGTCTCACTGTAAATACTTGGTCTACACATCCTCTTCCCTTCCTAAATTGTCTTTGTTCCTCTATAACCCTATTTTGTTTTACCCTTAATTCTTTCAATAATAATTCTACCATACTCTTACCCAGTATACTTGACAGGCCTTATTTTCCTCTAATCCTTACACTTACTCTTGTCTCTCCTTTTATTTTACACAAAGGAACTGCACATATATTTTTTTTTTCAACAAGTCGACTGTCTCCCACCGAAGCAGGGTAACCCAAAAAGAAAGAAAATCCCCAAAGTGAAAATACCTTCATCATCATTCAACACTTTCATCTCATTCACACATAATCACTGTTTTTGCAGAGGTGCCCAGAATACAACAGTTTAGAAGCATATACGTATAAAGATACACAACATATCCCTCCAAACTGCCAATATCCCAAACCTCTCCTTTAAAGTGCAGGCATTGTACTTCTCATTTCCAGGACTCAAGTCTGGCTATGTGAAAGTAACCGGTTTCCCTGAATCCCTTCACTAAATATTACCCTGCTCACACTCCAACAGCTCGTCAGGTCCCAAATACCATTCGTCTCCATTCACTCCTATCTAACATGCTCACGCACTCTGGAAGTCCAAATCCCTTGCCCGCAAAACCTCCTTTACCCCCTCCCTCCAACCTTTTCGAGGATGACCTCTACCCCGCCTTCCTTCCCCTACAGAATTATACACTCTCCATGTCATTCTACTTTGATCCATTCTCTCTAAATGACCAGACCACCTCAACAACCCCTCTTCAGCCCTGTGAATAACACTTTTATTAACTCCAAACCTCCAAATTTCCAAACTCCGAATTTTCTGCATAATATTCACACCACACATTGCCCTTAGACAGGACATCTCCACTGCCTCCAACCGCCTCCTCGCTGCAGCATTTACAACCCAAGCTTCTCACCTATATAAGAGTGTTGGTGCTGCTATACTTTCATACATTCCCTTCTTTGCCTCCATAGATAACGTTTTTTGTCTTCAGATATACCTCAACGCACCACTCGCTTTTTTCCTTCATCACTTCTCTGATTAACCTCATCCTTCATAAATTCATCCTCTGAAACTCTCCCACCCCCTTCAGCTTTGTTTCACTTAAAGCCAGGACATCCAGCTTCTTCTCATTCATAACATCCACAATCATCTCTTTCTTATGATCCGCACAACATCCACGCACATTCAGGCATCCAACTTCGACAATTTTCTTCTTCTTATACTTTTTTAGTAATTATTACAGGAAAAGGGGTTACTAGCCCATTGTTCCCGGCATTTTAGTTGACTTTTACAACATGCATGGCTTTCGGAGGAAAGATTCTTATTCCACTTCCCCATGGATATTAAAGGAAAAGTAATAAGAACAAGTACTATTAAGATAAAATCAAAGAAAAATCAGGTGAGTGTGTAAAAATCAACGTGTACATGTATGTGTAGTGTGACATAAGTATAAGTAGAAGTAGCAAGACGTACCTGTAATCTTGCATATTTATGAGACAGACAAAAGACACCAGCAATCCTGCCATCATGTAAAACAATTACAGGCTTTCGTTTTACACTCACTTGACAGGACAGTAGTACCTCCCTGGGCGGTTGCTGTCTACCAACCTACTACCTACAATATATATACATTTATATATCTTTCTGTCTTCTTTCAACACACCAGCCGTATCCCACTGAGGCAGGGTGGCCCAAAAGGAAAAAGGAAAGTTTCTCCTTTTACATTTAGTAATATATACAGGAGAAGGGGTTACTAGCCCCTTGCCCTTGGCATTTTAGTTGCCTCTTACAACACGCATTGCTTACGGAGGAAGAATTCTGTTCCACTTCCCCATGGAGATAAGAGGAAATAAACAAGAACAAGAACTAGAAAGAAAATAGAAAACCCAGAGAGGTGTGTATATACATGCTTGTACATGTGTGTGTAGTGTGACCTAAGTGTAAGTAGAAGTAGCAAGACGTACCTGTAATCTTTCATATTTATGAGACAGACAAGACACCAGCAATCTTACCATCATGTAAAACAATTACAGGCTTTCGTTTCACACTCACTTGGCAGGACGGTACTACCCCCCTGGATGGTTGCTGTATAACAACCTACTACCTAAAACATTTATATATATATATATATATAATGTATATATATATATGTATATATATTATATATTATATATATATATGTATATATATATATATGTATATATATATATATATATATATATATACAGTGGACCCCCGCATAACGATTTTAATCCGTGCAAGAGGGGTAATTGTTATGCGAAATAATCGGTATGTGAATGAATTTTCCCCATAAGAAATAATGGAAATAAAATTAATCCGTGCAAGACACCCAAAAGTATGAAAAAAAAATTTTTTTACCACATGAAATGTTAATTTTAATACACACAAACTGAAAAAGGCATGCACACTTACATGACACTTACTTTTATTGAAGATCTGGTGATGATTGATGGGATGGGAGGAGGGGAGAGAGAGTGTTAGTGTTTAGAAGGGGAATCCCCTTCCATTAAGACTTGAGGTGTCGAGTCCTTTTCTGGGGTTACTTCCCTTCTTCTTTTAATGCCACTAGGACCAGCTTCAGAGTCACTGGACTTCTTTCGCACAACATATCTGTCCATAGTGGCCTGTACCTCTCGTTCCTTTATGACTTCCCTAAAGTGTTTCACAACATTGTCAGTGTACAGGTTGCCAACACGGCTTGCAATAGCTGTGTGAGGGTGATTTTCATCAAAAAAGGTTTGCACTTCAAGCCATTTTGCACACATTTCCTTAATCTTTGTAGTAGGCAATTCCTTCAATTTCTCTCTCCCCTCCTTTGAACCAGTTTCCTCAGGTCTGGCCTCTTGCTCTTGAAGTTGATCTATCAGCTCATCAGTGGTTAGTTCTTCATTGTCGTCCTCCACCAACTCTTCCACATCCTCCCCACTAACCTCCAACCCCAAGGACTTCCCCAATGCCACAATTGATTCCTCAACTGGTATACTCCTCTCAGGGTTAGCCTCAAACCCTTCAAAATCCCTTTGGTCTACACATTCTGGCCACAGTTTCTTCCAAGCAGAGTTCAAGGTCTTCTTAGTCACTCCCTCCCAAGCCTTACCTATAAGGTTTACACAATTGAGGATATTAAAGTGCTCTCTCCAAAACTCTCTTAGATTCAGTTGAGTTTCTGAGGTCACTACAAAGCACCTTTCAAACAGAGCTTTTGTGTACAGTTTTTTGAAGTTTGCAATAACCTGCTGGTCCATGGGCTGCAGGAGAGGAGTGGTATTAGGAGGCAAAAACTTGACCTTAATGAAGCTCATGTCCCCATAAAGTCGCTCTGCCACGTCTGTAGGATGACCAGGGGCATTGTCTAACACCAGGAGGCACTTAAGTTCTAATTTCTTTTCAGTTAGGTAATCTTTCACATTGGGGGCAAATGCATGGTGTAACCAGTTATAGAAAAAGTCCCTAGTGACCCATGCCTTACTGTTTGCCCTCCACAGCACACACAAATTATCCTTGAGGACATTCTTTTGCCTGAACGCTCTGGGAGTTTCAGAGTGATACACTAATAAAGGCTTAACTTTGCAATCACCACTAGCATTGGCACACATCAACAAAGTAAGCCTGTCTTTCATAGGCTTATGTCCTGGGAGTGCCTTTTCCTCCTGAGTAATGTAGGTCCTGCTTGGCATTTTCTTCCAAAACAGGCCTGTTTCATCACAATTAAACACTTGTTCAGGTTTCAGTCCTTCACTGTCTATGTACTCCTTGAATTCATGCACATATTTTTCAGCTGCTTTGTGGTCCGAACTGGCAGCCTCACCATGCCTTATCACACTATGTATGCCACTACGCTTCTTAAATCTCTCAAACCAACCTTTGCTGGCCTTAAATTCACTCACATCATCACTAGTTGCAGGCATTTTTTTAATTAAATCCTCATGCAACTTCCTAGCCTTTTCACATATGATCGCTTGAGAGACGCTATCTCCTGCTAGCTGTTTTTCATTTATCCACACCAATAAGAGTCTCTCAACATCTTCCATCACTTGCGATCTTTGTTTCGAAAACACAGTTAAACCTTTGGCAAGAACAGCTTCCTTGATTGCCTTTCTGGTGCCCACAATAGTAGCGATGGTTGATTGGGGTTTCTTGTACAACCTGACCAGGTCGGCGATACGCACTCCACTTTCATACTTATCAATGATCTCTTTCTTCATTTCTATTGGAATTCTCACCCTTATTGGTGTACAGTTGGCACTAGAAGCTTTCTTGGGGCCCATGGTCACTTATTTTCCAGAAACAGCACCGAAAACACTGTAATAATACGAAATATTCCGATTGTATGCTTGGATGTTACCGCGGAGGCTGGCTGGTAAACAATGGCACGGGCGGCACATGTGAGGCTGGCTGAGGGCGCACATTGGACGCGTCTCGGACGAAAATCGGTGAGCGGGTTTTTAAGTGGTATGCGCGGCAAAATTTTTGCGATTAAAGCAAGCGGTATGCGGATTAATCGCTATGTGATGCCATCGTTATGCGGGGGTCCACTGTATATATATATATATATATATATATATATATATATATATAGTTCTTATTCTTGTTTATTTCCTCTTATCTCCATGGGGAAGTGGAACAGAATTCTTCCTCCGTAAGCCATGCGTGTTGTAAGAGGCGACTAAAATGCCGGGAGCAAGGGGCTAGTAACCTCTTCTCCTGTATATATTACTAAATGTAAAAGGAGAAACTTTCGTTTTTCCTTTTGGGCCACCCCGCCTCGGTGGGATACGGCCGGTGTGTTGAAAGAAAGAAGAATATATATATATAGGTAGTAGGTTGGTAGACAGCAACCACCCAGGGAGGTACTACCGTCCTGCCAAGCGAGTGTAAAACGAAAGCCTGTGATTGTTTTACATGATGGTAGGATTGCTGATGTCTTTTGTCTGTCTCATAAATATGCAAGATTACAGGCATGTCTTGCTACTTCTACTTACACTTAGGTCACGCTATACATACATGTACACATTTATTTATACACACTCATCTGAGTTTTCTTTGATTTTTATCTTAATAGTTCTTGGTCTTATTAATTTTCCTTTTATATCCATGGGGAAGTGGAATAAGAATCTTTCCTCCGTAAGCCATGCGTGTTGTAAAAGTCAACTAAAATGCCGGGAACAATGGGCTAGTAACCCCTTTTCCTGTAAAGATTACTAAAAAGAATAAGAAGAAGAAAATTGTCAAAGTGGGAAGTCTGAATGTGCGTGGATGTTGTGCAGATGATAAGAAAGAGATGATTGTGGATGTTATGAATGAGAAGAAGCTGGATGTCCTGGCTTTAAGTGAAACAAAGCTGAAGGGGGTGGGAGAGTTTCAGTGGAGAGGAATAAATGGGATTAGGTCAGGGGTTTCAAATAGAGTTAGAGCTAAAGAAGGAGTAGCAATAATGTTGAAGGATAAGCTATGGCAGGAAAAGAGGGACTATAAATGTATTAATTCAAGGATTATGTGGAGTAAAATAAAGATTGGATGTGAAAAGTGGGTTATAATAAGCGTGTATGCACCTGGAGAAGAGAGAAGTGTAGAGGAGAGAGAGAGATTTTGGGAAATGTTGAGTGAATGCGTGGGGAGTTTTGAATCAAGTGTGAGAGTAATGGTGGTTGGGGATTTCAATGCTAAAGTGGGTAAAAATGTTATGGAGGGAGTAGTAGGTAAATTTGGGGTGCCAGGGGTAAATGTAAATGGGGAGCCTTTGATTGAGCTATGTGTAGAAAGAAATTTGGTAATAAGTAATACATATTTTATGAAAAAGAGGATAAATAAATATACAAGGTATGATGTAGCACGTAATGAAAGTAGTTTATTAGATTATGTATTGGTGGATAAAAGGTTGATGGGTAGGCTCCAGGATGTACATGTTTATAGAGGGGCAACTGATATATCGGATCATTATTTAGTTGTAGCTACAGTTAGAGTAAGAGGTAGATGGGAAAAGAGGAAGGTGGCAACAACAAGTAAGAGGGAGGTGAAAGTGTATAAACTAAGGGAGGAGGAAGTTCGGGTGAGATATAAGCGACTATTGGCAGAAAGGTGGGCTAGTGCAAAGATGAGTAGTGGGGGGGTTGAAGAGGGTTGGAATAGTTTTAAAAATGCAGTATTAGAATGTGGGGCAGAAGTTTGTGGTTATAGGAGGGTGGGGGCAGGAGGAAAGAGGAGTGATTGGTGGAATGATGAAGTAAAGGGTGTGATAAAAGAGAAAAAGGTAGCTTATGAGAGGTTTTTACAAAGCAGAAGTGTTATAAGAAGAGCAGAGTATATGGAGAGTAAAAGAAAGGTAAAGAGAGTGGTGAGAGAGTGCAAAAGGAGAGCAGATGATAGAGTGGGAGAGGCACTGTCAAGAAATTTTAATGAAAATAAGAAAAAATTTTGGAGTGAGTTAAACAAGTTACGAAAGCCTAGGGAAAATATGGATTTGTCAGTTAAAAACAGAGTAGGGGAGTTAGTAGATGGGAAGATGGAGGTATTGGGTAGATGGCGAGAATATTTTGAGGAACTTTTAAATGTTAAGGAAGAAACAGAGGCAGTAATTTCATGCACTGGTCAGGGAGGTATACCATCTTTTAGGAGTGAAGAAGAGCAGAATGTAAGTGTGGGGGAGGTACGTGAGGCATTACGTAAAATGAAAGGGGGTAAAGCAGCTGGAACTGATGGGATCATGACAGAAATGTTAAAAGCAGGGGGGGGGATATAGTGTTGGAGTGGTTGGTACTTTTGTTTAATAAATGTATGAAAGAGGGGAAGGTACCTAGGGATTGGCGGAGAGCATGTATAGTCCATTTATATAAAGGGAAAGGGGACAAAAGAGACTGTAAAAATTATAGAGGAATAAGCTTATTGAGTATACCAGGAAAAGTGTACGGTAGGGTTATAATTGAAAGAATTAGAGGTAAGACAGAATGTAGGATTGCGGATGAGCAAGGAGGTTTCAGAGTGGGTAGGGGATGTGTAGATCAAATGTTTACATTGAAGCATATATGTGAACAGTATTTAGATAAAGGTAGGGAAGTTTTTATTGCATTTATGGATTTAGAAAAGGCATATGATAGAGTGGATAGAGGAGCAATGTGGCAGATGTTGCAAGTATATGGAATAGGTGGTAAGTTATTAAATGCTGTAAAGAGTTTTTATGAGGATGGTGAGGCTCAGGTTAGGGTGTGTAGAAGAGAGGGAGACTACTTCCCGGTAAAAGTAGGACTTAGACAGGGATGTGTAATGTCACCATGGTTGTTTAATATATTTATAGATGGGGTTGTAAAGGAAGTGAATGCTAGGGTGTTCGGGAGAGGGGTGGGATTAAATTTTGGGGAATCAAATTCAAAATGGGAATTGACACAGTTACTTTTTGCTGATGATACTGTGCTTATGGGAGATTCTAAAGAAAAATTGCAAAGGTTAGTGGATGAGTTTGGGAATGTGTGTAAAGGTAGAAAGTTGAAAGTGAACATAGAAAAGAGTAAGGTGATGAGGGTGTCAAATGATTTAGATAAAGAAAAATTGGATATCAAATTGGGGAGGAGGAGTATGGAAGAAGTGAATGTTTTCAGATACTTGGGAGTTGACGTGTCGGCGGATGGATTTATGAAGGATGAGGTTAATCATAGAATTGATGAGGGAAAAAAGGTGAGTGGTGCGTTGAGGTATATGTGGAGTCAAAAAACGTTATCTATGGAGGCAAAGAAGGGAATGTATGAAAGTATAGTAGTACCAACACTCTTATATGGGTGTGAAGCTTGGGTGGTAAATGCAGTAGCGAGGAGACGGTTGGAGGCAGTGGAGATGTCCTGTTTAAGGGCAATGTGTGGTGTAAATATTATGCAGAAAATTCGGAGTGTGGAAATTAGGAGAAGGTGTGGAGTTAATAAAAGTATTAGTCAGAGGGCAGAAGAGGGGTTGTTGAGGTGGTTTGGTCATTTAGAGAGAATGGATCAAAGTAGAATGACATGGAAAGCATATAAATCTATAGGGGAAGGAAGGCGGGGTAGGGGTCGTCCTCGAAAGGTTTGGAGAGAGGGGGTAAAGGAGGTTTTGTGGGCAAGGGGCTTGGACTTCCAGCAAGCGTGCGTGAGCGTGTTAGATAGGAGTGAATGGAGACGAATGGTACTTGGGACCTGACGATCTGTTGGAGTGTGAGCAGGGTAATATTTAGTGAAGGGATTCAGGGAAACCGGTTATTTTCATATAGTCGGACTTGAGTCCTGGAAATGGGAAGTACAATGCCTGCACTTTAAAGGAGGGGTTTGGGATATTGGCAGTTTGGAGGGATATGTTGTGTATCTTTATATGTGTATGCTTCTAGACTGTTGTATTCTGAGCACCTCTGCAAAAACAGTGATAATGTGCGAGTGTGGTGAAAGTGTTGAATGATGATGAAAGTATTTTCTTTTTGGGGATTTTCTTTCTTTTTTGGGTCACCCTGCGTCGGTGGGAGACGGCCGACTTGTTGAAAAAAAAAAAATATATATATATATATATATATATATATATATATATATATATATATATATATATATATTTCAACAAGTCGGCCGTCTCCCACCAAGGCAGGGTGACCCAAAAAAAAGAAAGAAAATCCCCAAAAAGAAAATACTTTCATCATTATTCAACACTTTCACCACACTCGCACATTAATCACTGTTTTTGCAGAGGTGCTCAGAATTCAACAGTCTAGAAGCATACACATATAAAGATACACAACATATCCCTCCAAACTGCCAATATCCCAAACCCCTCCTTTAAAGTGCAGGCATTGTACTTCCCATTTCCAGGAGGAAAGGAAGTTTGCCATCATTTTCGTTCTACTGTGCAGATCTCCCGACAGTGACAAACTTCTCTTCAAAGCGTATAGAAAACCTACCAACAAGGACGATCTTGTACACTTTTATTCACACCAAGACTCCTGCACTAAGAGAGGAGTCCTCATTGGCTTCTTCTTGAGAGCTCTTCGCATCTCCAGCCCTTGTTTTCTAGAAGAAGAATGCACTTACATAACACAAGCCTTTACACGTCTTCAGTTCCCATCTTTCTTCATCCGAGATTGCAGACTCAAGGCACAAGCTATCCTCAACAAACCGCCCATGGAACAGCCCCCTAAACAGTTCATAGTACTCCCATGTGGCGATGTTGCCACGAATACTCGCAGGGCACTTGCTATGAGTAACATCAACATTTCTACCATAAACACATCATCTATCAAAGACCTCACTACGAAACGCAGCCCCACACCTCTAACTTCTACTGCAGGCGTCTACACTATCCCCTGTGGGTTCTGTCCCAAGAAATATGTAGGCGAGACAGGCAGAGATCTTGCAGTCCGCCTGAATGAGCATCGAAATGCCTCTAACAGAGACAATGTAAGGTACGCATGTGTCCTCCACAGAGACTCCACGGGGCATTTGATGAACTGGAATGAGGCACAACTCGTTCTCACCGAACCAGACCTCAGACGCCGACGGTGCCTAGAAGCCTCACTAATCGCCATCACCGACACTATAGAACGCAACACTGGAAACTACAAAATTTCAAAAACATTGGCATACATGATACTTAGGCAGCACCAACCCAACAACACAGGAGTCACATGATTTCATCGTCTACCCGTCCTCATCATAGGTAGAGGTTGTTTTGATAAGGACCTGCCTCGCATGGGCCAGTAGGCCTTCTACAGTGTTCCTCCATTCTTATGTTCTTATGACATTCCACAGGTCACGTGTGTCACACCACTCTCCGCCTATATATATAATGTCTCTCTACCTCTGTATGTTAGAAGTGATCAAGGTCCCAGGACCGAAACGTTTTCTAATAAATATGTTATAGTGTTTGCTTACATGTCTTTCTAAACCAACTTGTCGGTATTTATTACCAAGGTTTATACCATATATATATATATACAGTGGACCCCCGGTTAACGATATTTTTTCACTCCAGAAGTATGTTCAGGTGCCATTACTGAACGAATTTGTTCCAATAAGGAATATTGTGAATTAGATTAGTCCATTTCAGACCCCCAAACATACACGTACAAACGCACTTACATAAATACACTTACATAATTGGTCGCATTGGGAGCTGATCGTAAACCGGGGGCCCACTGTATATATATATATATATATATATATATATATATATATATATATATATATATATATATATATATATATATATATATATATATATATATATATATATATATATATATATATATATATATATATATATATATATATATATATATATATATATATATATATATATATATATATATATATATATATATATATATATATATATATATATATATATATATATATATATATATATATATATATATATATATATATATATATATATATATATATATATATATATATATATATATATATATATATATATATATATATATATATATATATATATATATATATATATATATATATATATATATATATATATATATATATATATATATATATATATATATATATATATATATATATATCTTCTTTCTTTCAACACATCGGCCGTATCCCACCAAGGCAGGGTGGCCCAAAAGGAAAAACAAAAGTTTCTCTTTTTAAATTTAGCAATTTATACAGGAGAAGGGGTTACTAGCCCCTTGCTCCCGGCATTTTAGTTGCCTCTTACAACACGTATGGCTTGCGGAGGAAGAATTCTGTTCCACTTCCCCATGGAGATAAGAGGAAATAAACAAGAATAAGAACTAGCAAGAAAATAGAAGAAAACTCAGAGGTGTGTGTATATGTATGCTTGTACATGTATGTGCAGTGTGACCATCATATAAAACAATTAGAGGCTTTCATTTTACACTCACTTGGCAGGATGGTAGTACCTCCCTGGGCAGTTGCTGCCTACCAACCTACTACCTTTGATATATATACAGTGGAACCTCAAATATCGAACTTTCTTCAGTCCAGAAGTCTGTTCGAGTGCCTTTACCGAGCAGTTCAGTTTTTGAGGTTCCACTGTATATATATATATTTTTTTTTCAACAAGTCGGCCGTCTCCCACCAAGGCAGGGTGACCCAAAAAGAAAGAAAATCCCCAAAAAGAAAATACTTTCATCATCATTCAACACTTTCACCTCACTCACACATAATCACCGTTTTTGCAGAGGTGCTCAGAACACAACAGTTTAGAAGCATATACGTATAAAGATACACAACATATCCCTCCAAACTGCTAATATCCCGAACCCCTCCTTTAGAGTGCAGGCATTGTACTTCCCATTTCCAGGACTCAAGTCTGGCTATATAAAAATAACCGGTTTCCCTGAATCCCTTCACTAAATATTACCCTGCTCACACTCCAACAGATCGTCAGGTCCCAAATACCATTTGTCTCCATTCACTCCTATTGAACATGCTCATGCACGCCTGCTGGAAGCCCAAGCCCCTCCTAGGTAGTAGGTTGGTAGACAGCAACCCCCAGAGAGGTACTACCGTCCTGCCAAGAGAGTGTAAAATGAATGCCTGTAATTGTTTTACATGATGGTAGGATTGCTGGTGTCCTTTTTTCTGTCTCATGAACATGCAAGATTTCAGGTGCGTCTTGCTACTTCTACTTACACTTAGCTCACACTGCACATACATGCCCACCAACAGAAACAGCAAACAGACTCAATGACTTCTTCTCCACTATAGGACAAAACCTTGCCAATAAAATCCCAAGCTCAGATACCCCACCAAATGACTACCTCACTGGCAACTACCCGAACACACTGTTCCTAGGTCCGACTAACCCATACGAAGTCTCCCTTATTATCAACACGCTGAAAAACAAGGCAGGAGATTTAAATACCTTACCACCCTTTATATACAAAAAAGTGTCACAAGTGCTATCACCAATCATTGCAACACTCTTTAACAAATCCATTGAATCCTCTACCTTCCCTACAGTACTCAAAATAGCAAGGGTCACCCCGATCCACAAAGGAGGAGACCAAACAGAGTTGAATAACTATAGGCCAATATCCAACTTACACCCTCTCTCAAAAATCTTCGAAAAATTAATTCATAAACGAATCTACTCCTACCTTATCTCCCAAAACATACTCAACCCCTGCCAATTTGGATTCAGGCCAAATAAAAATACTAATGATGCTATTATACACATGCTAGAACATATATACACTGCAATAGAGAAAAAAGAAGTCCCACTGGGGATCTTCATTGACTTACGTAAAGCTTTTGATACAGTTAACCATGACTTGCTCCACGTAAAATTGTCACACTATGGTATAAGAGGGCACTCCCTCAACTACCTCAAGTCATACCTCAGCAACAGAAGCCAATATGTGTATGCAAATGGGGCAAACTCTTCTGCACAACCAATTACAGTTGGTGTCCCACAGGGAAGTGTCCTTGGCCCTCTTCTCTTTCTCCTATACATAAATGACCTACCAAATGCTTCGCAATTACTCAAACCCACACTATTTGCAGATGACACTACATACGTCTTCTCCCACCCGAGCCCAGTCACGCTAGCCAATACTGTAAATACCGAATTACAGAAAATATCTACCTGGATGAGGACTAACAAACTTACACTAAACATTGACAAAACCTACTTCATTCAGTTTGGTAACAGAGCTACAGATGTCCCTCTTAACATAATGATAAACGGATCACCTATCACAAAGCTAACAGAGGGAAAATTCTTAGGAATCCACCTTGATAATAGACTCAAATTTCATACACATATACAACAAATTTCTAAGAAAATTTCCAAGACTGTAGGCATACTATCGAAGATACGGTACTATGCTCCACAGTCAGCCCTCCTGGCCCTATATCACTCTCTTATTTACCCCTATCTCACCTATGGAATTTGTGCATGGGGCTCAACAACAAGTAACCATCTCAGACAACTAATTACCCAACAAAAGGCTGCAGTTAGAATGATAACAAATTCTCACTATAGGCAGCACACTCCACCAATATTCAATACACTAAACCTATTCACCATACAAAACATTCATACTTATTACTGCACCTATTACATACATAGAACACTTAACTCTGATATTAACCCTCCCCTCAAACATCTCCTTGCCAACCTCAACAGAACACATGACCATAACACAAGGCACAGATCACTCTTTGATGTTCCTCGTGTCCATCTCACACTATGCAAAAACTCAATGCACATAAAAGGCCCTAAAATCTGGAACTCATTACCTGTAAATATAAAAGAAACACTACCTGTTTATAAATTCAAGTCTCTTCTCAAAGATCACTTACTCACCCAAAACCAAATAAATACTGAATAACTGAACCTTATAAATTGTATATCTTAAATGTTTCTCACAATTATATCACATAAATGTTAAACCAAAAACCCAATCTAACTTTATTATTTTTTAAATACACTACCTAACAGAATACTCCATTCTACTGAATGTACAACAATGCATACAACCATATGACCTGTCTTTGTAATACTCACTTGTGCTTTATAGTAATCTGTTTACATTAAAGTATTATCACTGATGTCATCATTGCTTAGTTCATCTTAAGTTAATTTTAAGCCAGCCCGTAATGCTATGCATAGTATAAGTGGCTTTGGCATGCTGCTCTTATCTGTATTTTTTGTACCTCTGTATGTGTGCTCAAATTTTTAAATAAATAAATAAATAAATAAATGTACAAGTACATATATACACACCCCTCTGGATTTTCTTCTATTTTCTTTCTAGTTCTTATTCTTCTTTATTTCCTCTTATCTCCATGGGGAAGTGGAACAGAATTCTTCCTCCGTAAGCCATGCGTGTTGTAAGAGGTGACTAAAATGCCAAGAGCAAGGGGCTAGTAACCCCTTCTCCTGTATAAATTACTAAATTTGAAATGAGAAACTTTTGTTTTTCTTTTTGGGCCACCCTGTTCTTGGTCTTATTACTTTTCCTTTTATATCCATGGGGAAGTGGAATAAGAATCTTTCCTCCATAAGCCATGCGTGTTGTAAAAGTCAACTAAAATACCGGGAACAATGGGCTAGTAACCCCTTTTCCTGTAATAATTACTAAAAAGAATAAGAAGAAAATTGGCAAAGTGTGAGGTCTGAATGTGTGTGGATGTTGTGCAAATGATAAGAAAAAGATGATTGTGGATGTTATGAATGAGAAGAAGCTGGATGTCCTGGCTTTAAGTGAAACAAAGCTGAAGGGGGTGGGAGAGTTTCAGTGGAGAGGAATAAATGGGATTAGGTCAAGGGTTTCAAATAGAGTTAGAGGTAAAGAAGGAGTAGCAATAATGTTGAAGGATAAGTTATGGCAGGAAAAGAGGGACTGTAAATGTAGTAATTCAAGGAATATATGGAGTAAAATAAAGGCTGAATGTGAAAAGTGGGTTATATTAAGCGTATGTGCACCTGGAGAAGAGAAAAGTGTAGAGGAGAGAGAGAAATTTTGGGAAATGTTGAGTGAATGCGTGAGGAGTTTTGAACCAAGTGTGAGAGTAATGGTGGTTGGGGATTTCAATGCTAAAGTGGGCAAAAATGTTGTGGAGGGAGTAGTAGGTAAATTTGGGGTGCCAGGGGTAAGTGAAAATGGGGAGCCTTTAATTGAGCTATGTGTAGAAAGAGGTTTGGTTATAAGTAATACATATTTTATGAAGAAGAGGATAAATAAATGTACAAGGTATGATATAGCACGTAATGAAAGAAGTTTGTTAGATTATATATTGGTGGATAAAAGGTTGATGGGTAGGCTCCAGGATGTTCATGCTCATAGGGGGGCAACTGATATATCGGATCATTATCTAGTTGTAGCTACAGTTAGAGTAAGAGGTAACAAACAAGGCACAATACCGTGACTGGAACGATACACAAATAACCCGCACATAAAAGTGAGAAGCTTATGACGACGTTTTGGTCAGACTTGGACCATTGACAAAGTCACACTAACCAGAGGAGGAGCAGGACGGCTATATATAGGCAGGAAGAGGTTGTGGTGGTGGTAGTAGTAGTAGTAGTAGTAGTAGTAGTACAAGAGTTGTATATAATACCGACAAGATGAAATTAAGACACATGCACAACACCCGGGCATCCCCATCATAGACGTTTCGCCATCCAGCCAGCCACTGGATGGCGAAACGTCCACAACTAAGACAACCAGACACCGCACATGTGTCTTAATTTCCTCAGTAGTTGTAGTAGTAGTGGTAGTGGTAGAAGCGGGAAATAAAAAGGACGAGCCAGTCAAAAACAAAGGAAGGGGAGCACTGCAAGAGAGCTAGATGCTCACAGAGGGAGAGCAAGCGCACAGAGGTGCATGAAAGGGAAGTGGTGAAATAAATGAAGAAGGAACAGAAACACGAGACAGGAGAGAGAAAGACAACCCAGAGGAGAAAAGGAAAGGGGAAGAGGAAGAAGAAGAAAAAGAAAAAGAAAAAATGAGGATTCAGGTTAAGTCACGGGTGTTCTGAAGATTGGAGCATTTTACAATGTAGTGGGAGAGGAAGGCATCTACAGAGACGAAGCCAGGGCTAAGGTTCATACAAGGAAAGTTGTGTATTAGAGAGGATTCAACTAGATGGCGACTGTTCGAGTTGGAAGTAGGGAAGACAGTTTTAGCAGAAGACCAGTCAATAGGATGGCTATGATCTCTGATGTGGCAGAAAAGAGCATTGTTAGTGTCGGCAAGCCTAACACTATTTTTTGTGCTCCCTAAGTCTGTCAGAAAGAGATTGACCAGTTTCTCCGAAGTATTGAAGAGGACAGGAGGAGCAAGAAATAGAGTAGACACCAGGAACATCTGTAGAGGGAGGAGAGGTATGAACGAGATTAGTGCGAAGAGTGTTAGTCTGGCGGAAGGTAAGCTTGATGTCTAAGGGACGGAGAGAATTGTTGAGATTAGAAAGACCGGAAATGTAGGGAAGGCAAAGGATAGAAGAGTTCTCATGAGTAGAGAGTTTGGGAGAGAAGAAATTGCGTTTAGCACGTGAGAGGGCAGAGTCTATGAAATGGGAAGGGTAGCCAAGACGGGAGAACGAATTATGAAGAGTGGAAATTTCTGCTGGAAGGAACTGAGGATCACAGATGCGGAGGGCACGGAGAAAGAGGGAGATAAGAACACTTTTCTTGACAGGGGAAGCATGATAGGAAAAGTAGTGAATGTACATGCCACTGTGCATAGGTTTACGGTAAACGGAAAAGGAAAAACCTGTATCTGAGCGGTGGACATGGACATCAAGGAAAGGAAGCAAGGAATTAGATTCCCATTCAGCTTTAAACTTAATGGAAGGGGCAAGATGTGCAACCTTCACTCTGGCTCCGCTATGTGGATGACATCTTTGCTCTGTGGCCTCATGACTCCAGTCTCTTCCAACTTTTTCTTGAAGCTCTTAATAATCTTGCCCCTTCCATCCTATTGACTGGTCTTCTGCTAAAACTGTCTTCCCTACTTCCAACTTGAACAGTCACCATCTAGTTGAATCCTCTCTAATACACAACTTTCCTTGTATGAACCTTAGCCCTGGTTTCGTCTCTGTAGATGCCTTCCTCTCCCACTACATTGTAAAATGCTCCAATCTTCAGAACACCCGTGACTTAACCTGAATCCTCATTTTTTCTTTTTCTTTTTCTTCTTCTTCCTCTTCCCCTTTCCTCTTTCCTTTTCTCCTCTGGGTTGTCTTTCTCTCTCCTGTCTCGTGTTTCTGTTCCTTCTTCATTTATTTCACCACTTCCCTTTCACGCACCTCTGTGCGCTTGCTCTCCCTCTGTGGGCATCTGGCTCTCTTGCAGTGCTCCCCTTCCTTTGTTTTTGACTGGCTCGTCCTTTTTATTTCCCGCTTCTACCACTACCACTACTACTACCTCTTCTTCTTCTACTACTACTACAACTACTGAGGAAATTAAGACACATGTGTGGCGTCTGGTTGTCTTTGTTGTGGACGTTTCGCCATCCAGTGGCGGGCTGGATGGCGAAACGTCTATGATGGGGATGCCCGGGTGTTGTGCATGTGTCTTAATTTCATCTTGTCGGTATTATATACAACTCTTGTACTACTACTACTACTACTACTACCACCACCACCTCTTCCTGCCTATATATAGCCATCCTGCTCCTCCTCTGGTTAGTGTGACTTTGTCAATGGTCCAAGTCTGACCGAAACGTCGTCATAAGCTTCTCTCTTTTATGTGCGCGTTATTTGTGTAGAGTAAGAGGTAGATGGGACAAGAGGAAAATGGCAACAACTAGCAAGAGGGAGGTGAAAGTGTATAAACTAAGGGAGGAGGAAGTTTGGGTGAGATATAAGCAACTATTGGCAGAAAGGTGGCCTGGTGCAAGTATGAGTAGTGGCGGGGGGGTTGAAGAGGGTTGGAATCGTTTTAAAAATGCAGTATTAGAATGTGGGGGAGAAGTTTGTGGTTATAGGAGGGTGGGTGCAGGAGGAAAGAGGAGTAATTGGTAGAATGATGAAGTAAAGGATGTGATAAAAGAGAAAAAGTTAGATTATGAGAGGTTTTTACAAAGCAGAAGTGTTATAAGAAGAGTAGAGTATATGGAGAGTAAAAGAAAGGCAAAGAGAGTGGTGAGAGAGTGCAAAAGGAGAGCAGATGATATGATGAGTGGGAGAGGCACTGTCAAGGAATTTTAATGAAAATAAGAAAAGATTTTGGAGTGAGTTAAACAAGTTAAGAAAGCCTAGAGAACGAATGGATTTGTTAGTTAAAAATAGAGTAGGGGAGTTAGTAGATGGGGAGATGGAGGTTTTGGGTAGATGGTGAAAATATTTTGAAGAACTTTTAAATGTCGACGAAGAAAGGGAGGCGGTAATTTCATGCACTGGCCAGGGAGGTATACCATTTTTAGGAGTGAAGAAGAGAAGGATGCGAGTGTGGGGAAGGTGCATGAGGCATTACGTAGAATGAAAGGGGGTAAAGCAGCTGGAACTGACAGGATCATGACAGAAATGTTAAAAGCAGGGGGAGATATAGGGTTGGAGTGGTTGGTATTTTTCTTTAATAAATGTATGAAAGAGGGGAAGGTACCTAGGGATTGGCAGAGAGCATGTATATAAAGGGAAGGGGGACAAAAGAGATTGTAAAAATTATAGAGGAATAAGTTTACTGAGTATACCAGGAAAAGTGTACGGTAGGGTTATTATTGAAAGAATTAGAGGTAAGACAGAATGTAGGATTGCGGATGAGCAAAGAGGCTTTAGAGTGGGTAGGGGATGTGTAGGTCCAATGTTTACATTGAAGCATGTATGTGAGCAGTATTCTGATAAAGGTAGGGAAGTTTATATTGCATTTATGGATTTAGAAATGGCATATGATAGTGGATAGGGGAGCAATGTGACAGATGTTGCAAGTATATGGAGTAAGTGGTAAGTAACTAAATGCTGTAAAGAGGTTTTATGAGGATAGTGAGGCTCAGGTTAGGGTGTGTAGAAGAGGGGGAGACTACTTCCTGGTAAATGTAGGTCTTAGACAGGGATGTGTAATGTCACCATGGTTGTTTAATATATTTATAGATGGGGTTGTAAAAGAAGTAAATGCTAGGGTGTTTGGGAGAGGGGTGGGATTAAATTATGGGGAATCAAATACAAAATGGGAATTGACACAGTTACTTTTTGCTGATGATACTGTGCTTATGGGAGATTCTAAAGAAAAATTGCAAAGGTTAGTGGACAAGTTTGGGAGTGTGTGTAAAGGTAGAAAGTTGAAAGTGAACATAGAAAAGAGTAAGGTGATGAGGGTATCAAATGATTTAATTAAAGAAAAATTGGATATCAAATTGGGTAGGAGGAGTATGGAAGAAGTGAATGTTTTCAGATATTTGGGAGTTGATGTGTCAGTGGATAGATTTATGAATGATGAGGTTAATCATAGAATTGATGAAGAAAAAAAGGTGAGTGGTGCGTTGAGGTATATGTGGAGACAAAAAACGTTATCTGTGGAGGCAAAGAAGGGAATGTATGAAAGTACGTATAGTAGTACCAACACTCTTATATGGGTGTGAAGCTTTTGTTGTAAATGGTGCAGCAAGGAGGTGGTTGGAGGCAGTGGAGATGTCCTATCTAAGGGCAATGTGTGGTGTAAATATTATGCAGAAAATTCGGAGTGTGGAAATTAGGAGAAGGTGTGGAGTTAATAAAAGTGTTAATCAGAGTGCTGAAGAGGGTTGTTGAGGTGGTTTGGTCATTTAGAGAGAATGGATCAAAGTAGAATGACATGGAGAGCATATAAATCTGTAGGGGAAGGAAGGCAGGATAGGGGTCATTCTCGAAAAGGTTGGGGGGAGAGGGTAAAGGAGGTTTTGTGGGCGAGGGGCTTGGACTTCCAGCAAGCATGCATGAGCATGTTAGAAAGGAGTGAATGGAGACGAGTGGTATTTGGGACCTGACGAACTGTTGGAGTGTAAGCAGAGTAATATTTAGTGAAGGGCTTCAGGGAAACTTGTTATTTTTATATAGCCAGACTTGAGTCCTGGAAATGAGATGTACAATGCCTTCACTTTAAAGGAGGGGTTTGGGATATTGGCAGTTTGGAGGGATAGGTTGTGTATCTTTATACGTATATACTTCTAAACTGTTGTGTTCTGAGCACCTCTGCAAAAACAGTGATTACGTGTGAGTGAGGTGAAAGTGTTGAATGATGATGAAAGTATTTTCATTTTGGGGATTTTCTTTCTTTTGGGTCACCCTACTTTGGTAGGAGACGGCTGACTTGTTAAAGAAAAAAAAAAAGTTCTAGTTCTTATTACTTTTCCTTTTATATCCATGGGGAAGAATCTTTCCTCCATAAGCAATGCGTGTTGTAAAAGTCAACTAAAATGATAATAATAACACAATAATAATCACTCTGAGGCACATTAAATATCATACAAAATGTTAATATATACACCTTAATATATACACCCTGCCTCGGTGGGAGACGACCAACTTGTTGAAAAAAAAAAAAAAAATATACATATTGCTTAATCTATCTAAATACACCCCACAGTAGAATAAATTAACATAAATATGAGATGTGGTACCCAGGTGACTTGTAGGACTTGTGGTAGCCAGGTGACTTGTAGGGCTTGTGGTAGCCAGGTGACTTGTAGGACTTGTGGTAGTCAGGTGACTTGTAGGACTTGTGGTAGCCAGGTAACTTGTAGGACTTGCGGTAGCCAGGCGAATTGTAGTCCACTATCAGAGAAAATGTGTTCACTATAATATTACTGGGGGTAGCTAGAAAATTATTCCTTTCGTATGCTTTCACTCAGGGTGCCATTTCTTCTAAAAATGGTGTTACATGAGAATGGGAGTGTGTCTCTTTATTTATTCTACTGTATCAACTTGGAGACAACTTGTACACAATGTAAAGTGACGAAAACCAGACACGTTTCTCTGGTTTGTTTACATTATGTGTGGGTGGAGTGGGATGGTGAGGGCTGCCCTTCCTGGCTACCCATACTTCCCAACCTGACTTCCTACAAATATAACTCACCTCTCACCCTACATTAAGACTACAAATATTTTAAGGTAATTAATGAGTGTACTGTATTTTATTACTCTAAGGAGCTTAATGTCGTAGTAGGGGGGAGTGGCCAGGCAGGATGCTATACCTCCCACATGACTTTCTACATATAAATACTTTTCACCTCTCATCCTACAATAAGACCATTAAGACTACAAATATTTTAAGGTGTGTAATACGTGTACTGTATATGCATTTTATTGCTCTTTCTACATATAAATACTTTTCACCTCTCATCCTAAAATAAGACCATTAAGACTACAAATATTTTAAGGTGTATAATGCATGTACGTGTACTGTACAGTGGACCTCCGAGTTTCATGATTAATCCGTTTCAGAGAGCCTGCCGAAAGTCGAAATTCACGAAACTCGAAACCATTTTCCCCATAAGAAATAATGGAAATAAAATTAATCTGTTCCAGACACCCAAAAATATTAAAGTAAAATATTTTTTTTCAAATTAAATAAAGATTTATATACTGAAATCAATGAAAAATCAAATACATGTACATGCATATAAAAAATAATAATAACATTACACTTACCTTTACTGAAGACTTCTGGGTGGGTGGAAGACGGGAGGAGGGGATAGGAGGAAGGTGTACACTGTTGTTTGGAAAGAGAATCTCCTTCCATTAGGACTTTAGGTAGCAAGTCCTTATCTGGGGTTACTTCCCTTCTTCTTTTAATGCCACTGGGAACAACTTGAGAGTCACTGGACTCCTGGTGCACAAAATATCTGTCCAGAGAGGTCTTTTTCTGGCGTTTCTTTAAGATTTCCCAGAAGTGGGACACAGCACTGTCATTGTACATGTTGCAGATATGGCGTGTTTCACCTTGGTCAGGGTGATACTTTTCAACAAAACTTTGCAACTCATTCCACATTCCACACATGTCCTTAATCACTGAAGAAGGAACCTCCTTCACTCTCTTTTCCTCCTCCTCTGAAGCAAGTTCCTTGGCTGTGGTCTGATGCTGTTCCAGTTGAAGCTCTTGCCGTTCGTCAGTGGTTAGCTCTTCCCTGTGGTCCTCCACCAACTCTTCCACATCCCCGTCACTCACCTCCAACCCCATGGACTTGCCCAATGCCACAACACCTTCCACAACAGGCAGAGGGTCGGCAGGGACAGGGTCTGCCTCAAACCCTTCAAAATCCCTCTGGATCGTGTTCCTCTCTTTATTTACCAAAGTGCTTGCACTAGCTTTCCTTGGGCCCATGATGACTTGTTTAGCAGTTGCAAGCACAAAAAACAATGTATTATTATGAAATGTATTGTATGAACCTGCGGGGTGATGGTCACGTGTTGGTAAACAATGGCACACTGAGCGTGAATGGCGTGGGAGACTGGCTTGGTGTGTGTGGTGACAGGCGGATGGGTACCTGACGGTCGCCGAAACACGAGTCTAATCACGAAACTCGAGGCCAAATTTTGCCAAAAAAAACTCGCCGAAGGTCGAATTTCAAGAAAGTTGATGCTGCCGAAACTCGAGAATCCACTGTATATGCATTTTATTGCTCTAGGGAGCTTTATGCATCGTTGTATAGTATGTGTGGGTCAGGTGGCCATAAGGGCTACCACGCCTGACTTCTTAGAGTAAATACTACTCACCTTTTGCCCCACATTAACACTACAAATATTGCTATTTAATATATGTTAGTGTAAACTTGTTATCTGGCATTTATATGCACTTATAAATGGAAAAATGGAGTTCTGCTTTCCGGTGAAGTCTTCTTTCTGACAGTAACCTGGAACCTAACCTGCAATATAAGTGGGGCCCTACTGTATATACACTAGAATAAATGAAATATTACATATGTGAGTATTGTTAACCCTTTCAGTTTCCAGAGGCCAAATTTCAGTGTGCACCAGTGTCCAAGAATTTTCAAAAAATAATTTTGTTATTTTTTCTTATGAAATGGTAGAGAATCTTTTTCTGAAGGTAATAAAACGACAATTACGAAACTTGATGGAAAATTGATGAAATTATGCTCTCGCAAATTTGGACATGTCAACAATATTTAAGCATCGGCGATTTTGCGATTTTGACTCCCATTTTAGGCCAATTACATTATTCCAGTCGACCAAATTCTTAGCTATTTCACTAGTATTCTATTCTATCAAGTGAGCACAAGAAATCGCCGAGTCAACTGTTTCAGCTACAAAATAAAGTGATCAGAAATTGGTAATTTGGCCAATTTAATGCAAAGTTTAAAATATTCCAATTTCAAAATAGGGTCCAGAATAAACAATGCAGGTATTCCTGGCACTAAACTAACATTTCCTCTGTTCGTTAGCTACGTTTTGAGGCTTTACAAATGAATTCCATTTTGATTTTTTATTCACAATGAATTTTTATTCAAACCAAAAAATAGAAGATATACAGTGGACCCCCGCATACCGTACGCATAGCATACCGTACAATCCGCATACCAGACGCTTTGATCGCAAAAATTTTGCCTCGCATACCGCCCAAAAACCCGCTCACCGCCCTTCGTCCGAGACGTGTCCAATGTGCGGCCTGAGCCACGCTCACATGTTCCGCCGGTGGCATTGTTTACCAGCCAGCCTCCGCGGTAACATCCAAGCATACAATCGGAACATTTCGTATTATTACAGTGTTTTTGGTGATTTTTTCTGGAAAATAAGTGACCATGGGCCCCAAGAAAGCTTCTAGTGCCAACCCTACAGCAATAAGGGTGAGAATTACTATAGAGATGAAGAAAAAGATCATTGATAAGTATGAAAGTAGAGTGCGTGTCTCCGAGCTGGCCAGGTTGTATAATAAACCCCAATCAACCATCGCTACTATTGGTGGTACAGCTGCTGCTGCACTGTCAGCTGCTGCTGCTGTTGTACCACCGTCAGCTGCTGCTGCTGCTGTAGTACCGTCTGCTGCTGCTGTAGCATCATCTGCTGCTGCTGTAGCATCGTCTGCTGCTGCTGTAGCATCGTCTGCTGCTGCTGTAGCATCGTCTACTGCTGCTGTAGCATCGTCTGCTGCTGCTGCTGCTGTAGCATCGTCTGCTGCTGCTGTAGCATCGTCTGCTGCTGCTGTAGCATCGTCTGCTGCTGCTGTAGCATCGTCTGTTGCTGCTGTAGCATCGTCTGTTGCTGCTGTAGCATCGTCTGCTGCTGCTGTAGCATCGTCTGTTGCTGCTGTAGCATCGTCTGTTGCTGCTGTACCACCGTCAGCTGCTGCTGCTGCTGTAGCACCGTTGTTGGTGTGGCTTATTGAGAATACCAAGAAACAATTAACCCCAGAGGATTTGCCACCCAGGATAACCCAAAAAAGTCAGTGTCATCGAAGACTGTCTAACTTATTTCCATTGGGGTCCTTAATCTTGTCTCCCAGGATGCAACCCACACCAGTCGACTAACACCCAGGTGAACAGGGAAAAACGCCTGGAACTAGTGCTCATATTGGTGAATTTAAAGCCAGCAAAGGTTGGTTTGAGAGATTTAAGAATCGCTGTTGCTAGATAAGTCAGCTGTTGCTGGATCAGTCAGCTGTTGCTGGACCAGTCAGCTGTTGCTGGATCAGTCAGCTGTTGCTGGACCAGTCAGCTGTTGCTGGACCAGTCAGCTGTTGCTGGACCAGTCAGCTGCTGCTGCACCACGGTCAGCTGCTGTTGCACCATCAGCTGTCTCTGAACATGACTCGTCCTGAACCTGTCCCGAACCTGTCCGTCCAGCCTGAGCGCCTGCCTTGCCGTCAGTGTTTACAAGCCAGGGTGGCCGGTTGCATGCATACATTCGATACATTTTGTATTATTCCATTATTTATAGTGCTTGTAACTGCTAAATAAGCCACCATGGGCCCAAAGAAAGCTTCTAGTGCCAACCCTGTGGTAAAAAGGGTGATAAATACTATCGTACCACAGTCAGCTGCTGCTGCACCACAGCTGCTGCTGCACCACAGCTGCAGCTGCACCCAGCTGCTGCTGCACCATGGTCAGCTGCACCACAGCTGTTGTTGTTGCTGCACCACCATCAGCTGTATTACTCGAAGATGTGGAGAGAGTGTTGTTGGTGTGGCTTAACGTGAAACAATTACCGAGAAACAATTAACCCCGGAGGGTTAGCCACCCAGGATAACCCAAGAAAGTCAGTGCATCATCGAGGACTCTAACTTATTTCCATTGGGGTCCTTAATCTTGTCTCCCAGGATGCAACCCACACCAGTCGACTAACACCCAGGTGAACAGGGAAAAATGCCTGGAACTAGTGCCCATATTGGTGAATTTAAAGCCAGCAAAGGTTGGTTTGAGAGATTTAAGAATCGTAGTGGCATACACAGTGTGATAAGGCATGTTCTGGAAGAAAATGCCAAACAGGACCTACAGTACTCAGGAGGAAAAGGCACTCCCAGGACACAGTGTCTCATCAGTCATTGCTGCATCTTCAATAAAGGTAAGTGTCATTTATTCTTCATTTAGTAGAGTAGTACATGCACAATATATATTGTGCATGTACTACTCTACTATTGTGCATGTATCCTTCTCTTTGTGTGTAGGAAAATGTATATTTCATGTGGTAAAAATTTTTTTTTCATACTTTTGGGTGTCTTGCACGGATTAATTTGATTTCCATTATTTCTTATGGGGAAAATTCATTCGCATACCTAACATTTCGCATAACAACCAGCCCTCTTGCACGGATTAAGGTCGCTATGCGGGGGTCCACTGTACTGTTATGCAATATTGTAATAATTATATAAATAATATCACCACATTTTTGAACATATATTAGACCCACCAGCAGGCATGTATTAGATGTGTGAGGTCATTTGTTTACTCTTGAACATCAGCAAAAATTTAACATTTCCGCTACATTGAGCTCAGTTTCAAGCCATTTCCAATACTAAAACCAATCAAAATCAAATCTATTTCTGTAATATATCTTCCATTCTGTCAAATGAGACCAAGAAATCACAAATACAACTATAAAAAACATACAAAAAAACACTGCAAAGTCACCGTTTTAATCGAATTATGGTGTCAGTTTTTTTTCTCTCATTATGCACTGTGTGCTGGAGGATTTGCTTTATGTGGTGCACATATACCACATAGATGTATTCTCTCATATCTAGGCCAAAATTTATCACTCACAGCTTATCAGAGTGAGCTGAGCTCATGGCGTAGATCTATGGTTTGGACCTCCAACATAAAGCCGTAGATCTACGGCACAGACCCTGAAAGGGTTAATTTAGGTGGCACAATGGCCTTTGTTGTTGTTGTTGTTGGGGTGTATAGGGCCATCACAGCGGCCATTCCTACATACCTTCCCATGCTTTTATTATAACAGAAAATGGAGTGCTTGTTAGGCAACCTCCATTAGATCACTATGTACATAGTTTCCTAAGGAAAGAAATTATGTAGTAATACAACATTTACTCTGGAGATGGAGAAGAGATGCTGGGCACATCAGCGTATGCTAAATTATACTTAGTACGTACATATTACTATAGTAATATTGCGTATTATTATTATTATTATACATATTATTATATTATACGTATTATTATTATTAATTAGTATGTACGTATTCTTATAATAACTCTTGCTTACCATTTGGAATTTTTATTCACACAAAAAATAGATGATTTACTGTTATGCAGACTGCTGCATTATTGTAATAATTGTATAAATAATGTCAACCCATTCATGACTGCATATTAGACTGGCCAGTTGGACACACATTAGACAGTGATGTCATTTGTCTACTCTAGAACGTCAAAAATCAAACATTTCTGCTACTTTGAGCTCAATTTCAAGATGCTTTTTGTCATGAAACCAATCAGAATCATGTCTATTTCTGTAATATATCTTCCAGTCTATCAAATGAGGCAAAAAAAAACGAGAATACAACCATAAAAACCATATGAAAATATACCCCAAAGGGGTGGCTAATGGCTGAGAAGTGAACTCTTTTATTTATGATCCGATTTCTTTCAATTTTGGTGTACATTAACCCTTTGACTGTTTTGGTCATATATATGTATACGTCTTACAAGCCAGTGTTTCAGACGTATATATACTCAATAATTCTAGCGGCTTTAAATCAAGCAGGAGAAAGCTGGTAGGCCCACATGTGAGAGAATGGATCTGTGTGGTCACTGTGCACCATATAAAAAAAATCCTGCAGCACGCAGTGCATAATGAGAAAAAAAAAGCTGACCACTTTTTTTGGATAAAAATGCTGACTTTGAGGTGTATATTTTCGTATAGTATTTATTGTTGTATTCTCGCTTTCATGGTCTTACATGATAAAATGGAAAACATACTACAGAAATAGAGATGATTTTGATTAGTTTCACAATTTAAACGACCTTGAAATTGAGTTCAGAGTAGCGGAAACGTTTGATATTTGCCAATGTTCAGGAGTAAGCAAATCACACCACACGTCCAATTCACGTCAACTGGGGAATCCAATATTCTTTCACTAGTGCACTGATATTATTTATACCATTTTTACAATAATGCAGTAGCCTGCAAAGCAGTAAATTTTCTATTTTTTGTATGAATAAAAAATTAAAATAGAAAGCAATAGTAATATAAGAGGGGTCTAGAGACGTGACTAACAAATAGAGGATATGTTATTTTAGTGCCAAGAACGTCTACATTGTTTATTCTGGACCCTATTTTGAAATTGGCATCTTTTTTACTTTGTGTGAAATTGGCCAAATTGCCAATTTCTTACCACTTTATTGGGTAGTTCAGATCGGTAAATGGGCAGTTTCTTGTACTCAGTTGATAGAAAAAAATGGAGTTCTAAAGAAATAGCTATGAGTTTGGTCAACTGGAACAATGGAATTGGCCAAAAATAGGGCTCAAAGTCGGCAAAATCGCTGATCCATATGTCACCGAGACCACTAACTTCGCGGGAGCGTAATTCCATGAGTTTTCGACCAAATTTCATACTTTTGGTGTCATTACCATCAGGAAAAGATTCTCTATCATTTCATAAGAAAAAATAATTTTTTTTTTCCAAAAATTTTTCGACATAGAATGACAGTCTCAGAAAGAGGCTTACGACAATCAAAGGGTTAAGAAGCGTCTTTCCATCATACATTACCCAAGTTTCAATAAGATAGTCCAACAAACAAATGAGATTCAATTCCCTAGATCAAGAGCAATAGCCCCTCGCCAGCGTCGAGGAACCTCCTTTGAGGCTCGCTCACATCTGGAAATTTTGCTTGCATCTGGAAGCAAAAAATCAACTGAGTGATGGCTTGTATCTGGAAAAACTTGCACGTGGCTGCACTCGTAAGTAGAGGCTCCACTGTATAATTGTAGTGTTAATTACCATATGCCTCTTGTATATGCTGATGAATGGTAAAGCACATAAATTTTAATGACTTTAATAAAATGAGAAGCAAAAGGGTAGTAACCCCTTCTCCCATATACATTACAGCCTCTCCTCACATAATGATGGGGCTCCGTTCTTAAGAGTAGGTCGGTAAGTGAAATGGTTGTTAAGCGATGAGCATACTATACTGGTAGTGGGTTTGTGTCAACCATCTTTAGATTTTTTTAATGTCACCTTTGCACCATTTATAACATTTCTGGTATATTTTTAAATGTTTATAAAGTAGTTTACTGCATACTGCAATAAACAGAATAGAGGAAATCAGCTCTTATATACATTATTTAGGTTTACATATTGGTTGGAGAACTGGTCGTAAGAGGCTGTACTAAATTTAAAAAGTGAAACTTTCATTTTTCTTTTTAGGTCACCCTGCCTTGGTGGGATATGGTTGTTTAAAAAATTTAAAACAAAATGAGTGTTACTATGGTTTTTTTTTTTTTTGATGTTTATGTCATATTATATCAAATTTTATGAAAGTTCAGGTTTTATGGTGGCATTTTGCCTCTTAGTTCCATCTAGCTCATGATTTACATGCTGTACATATACAGTAGGGCCCTACTTATACAGCAGATTAGGTTCCAGGCTACTGCCTTAACCCGTAAACGATCCAAGCAGATCTACGTTCACATGTGTAGTGCTACAAAAGTAGATCTACGTTTTTTTTACATATTTTCAAATATAACAAAAAAAAAAAACAAATCAAAGTTTTTTACACATTTTCAAATGTAAAAAAACAAAAAGAAGATCTACTTTTTTTACATACTTTCAAATGTTAAAAAAACGTATATATACGTTTGGACCGTTTACGGGTTAAAGCAAAAAGCACCTTAAAGTGGAATGCCATTTTTTCCACTTATAAATGCATATAAATGCTAGATAACAAGTTTACACTAACTTACATTAAGTTAGCAATAGAAATAGGCATTAAAAAAACAAAAAAGTAAAATACACATATAGTACACTCATTACTTACCTTAAAATATTTATAGTCTTAATGTAGGGTGAGAGGTGAGTAAACAAGATAAAATGAATAAATGAGAGAGAGAGTGAATGAGTACATGAGAGAGGACAGAGATGCGGAGTTATAAACCATACCACGGGCGGGGATAGAACCCATTATCAGAGAGTCTCAAAACTCCAGACCGTCGCGTTTTGAGACTCTCTGATCACGGGTTCTATCCCCACCCTTGGTATAGTTTGTCTGCAATCGTGTCATTACGATTTCATGAGTCATGTGGAGTTATGTAAATAAACATGAACGTGTCTGGTTTTGGTTTATACGTGTTTGATTTATACCATAATATAAACACACTACATTGTATACAAGTTGTCTTCACATTGATACAGTAGAATAAATGAAGAGCATCACTCCCATTCTCATGGAACACCATTTTTAGAAGAAATGACACTCTGAGTGAAGGCATACAAAAGGAATAATTTTCTTCAGTTACCCCCAGTAATTCTATAGTGTACACACTTTCTTTGATGTTGAGCTAGAGAAAACGTAATTTTTATCGTAACTCCTACAAGTCGCCTGGCTAACACATCTCATATTTACATTAATTTATTCTACTGGGGGGTGTAGTTATCATGTTTATATGTTACATAGCATGTTTATTATACAATTTTGAAAAAAAAAATATCATAGATGGATTAATGAAAATGTGTATATTAACGTAATATACGACATTTAATGTGCCTCAGTGATTATTATTGAATACATATTATTATCGTTATTAATAAGGCGTCTTGAGACATAAGACACTCTTACTGATTTTAATATGTACCTGCATGCTAGCACAGTGTGTAAGTATATTTAGGTACAGGTACACAGACAGTAAGTATAATTATCAGAGTAGATATACAGTATGAAATAATTTTAAAACACTTGAAATTTTGGAAAGTTTCCAGACATAATGGAGAGATGCGGAGCTCATGGAGAACGTAAACAAACCGGGTGGGGTGCGCCGTATTGGAAAAACAGTCGTATAGCGAGTTTTGGTCAAAATTTGAAATCGCCATATCAGCAGAATGCCGTAAGGTGAAATGCTGTAAATTGGGGTCCTGCTGTGCTTTAAAAGAGATTAAGGACAACAGGAATTTGTGATTCCAGTGGACCCCTGGTTATTGGCTGGTTTGGTTATCGGCCAACTCGGTTATTGGCGGGTTTTTCGGCGCCCGGTTATTGGCCTTGGTTATTGGCCGTGGTTATCGGCCATTTTGGACATGTCCATCCGCTGGCTGGGGCAGCTTGCGCTTCAGTTTGGCTTTGTCTCTCGGTGGCTGAGGAAGCTTCTGCTCATACATCCAAACCTTTCGCTTGTTTACCATTGTTTTTAGTGGTTTTTCTTGCAGTGCACTGTGAAATAACTAAAGATGGCTCCAAAGAAAGTTCCTAGTAAAGTTTCTGTGGTAAAGAAAGTGAGAAACACCATGGAATTTAAGCGTGAAGTGATAGAAAAGTTTGAGCGTGGTATGAAGGTGGTGGAACTTGCCAGGATGTACAGCAAGTATATATCAACAATTACATCCATCCTGGCAAAGAAAGAACAAATCAAAGATGCTAATGTTGCAAAAGAAGTAACTTTTCTAACCAAACAAAGGCCACCAATAATGGAAGAGATGGAAAAGTTATTATTATTGTGGATTAAGGAAAAAGAATTAGTGGGAGACAGTGTTGTGGAGTCGATCATTTGTGTGAAGGCAAAGCAGTTGCATGAGGATCTTGCAAAGAAAATGCCTGGAACAAGTGCTGCAGTTTGTGAATTTAGGGCCAGCAAAGGATGGTTTGATAGATTTAAGAAGTGTAGTGGCATACACAGTGTTGTAAGGCATGGTGAGGCTGCAAGTTCTGACAAATGTGCAGCTGAAGAGTATGTTTATGAATTCCAGGACTGTGTAAAGGCTGAAGGATTCGAGCCCCAACAAGTGTTCATTTGTGACGAAACAGGCCTGTTTTGGAAGAAAATGCCAAACAGGACCTACATTACCCAGGAGGAAAAGGCACTGCCAGGACACAAACCTATGAAAGACAGGCTTACTCTTTCGTTGTGTGGTAATGCTAGTGGGGATTTCAAAGTGAAGCCTTTTCTTGTGTATCACTCAGAAAATCCCAGAGTGTTTAAGCAAAACAATGTCATGAAGAATAGATTGTGTGTGATGTGGAAAGCTAATCATAAGGCATGGGCCACAAGGTAGATTTTCAAAGAGTGGGTTAATGATGTGTTTGGCCCAAGTGTGAAAAAATACCTCCTGGAAAAGAAATTGCCACTCAAGTGCCTCCTGTTACTGGACAATGCTCCTGCACATCCTCCAGACTTGCAAGACCAAGTGTTTAGGGACTTCAGTTTTATAAAAGTGAAGTTCTTGCCTCCTAACACCACTCCTCTTCTCCAGCCCATGGACCAGCGGTCATTTCTAACTTCAAAAAACTCTACACAAAAGCAGTGTTTCAAAAGTGCTTTGAGGTGACCTTGGACACTCAGTTGACCCTAAGAGAGTTCTGGAGGAATCACTTCACTATCCTCCATTGCATAAGCCTTATAGGTAAGGCTTGGGAGAGAGTGACTTCCAGGACTTTGAACTCTGCTTGGAGAAAACTGTGGCCAGATTGTGTACCTAAAGTCTTTATGGAGGGGGATTCCCCTTCCAAACACTAACTCCTCCCCCTTTCCTCCTCCCTGTCTTCCAGAAGCCAGTATTAGCCTTCAATAAAGGTATGTAATACTTACATAATTGTTAAAAAAAAAATTTTGTGAATATTTTTGTTTGAAATGGATTAATTGTATTTCCATTAATTCTTATGGGAAATATTATTTCAGTTATCGGCCATTTCGGTTCTTGGCAGATCTTCTGGAACAGATTACGACCGATAACTGGGGGTCCATTGTATTTCTATTTGATTCATACTTTCCTTTTCTTTATACGTGTATTGTGAATTTTTCTTTCAAAACTTCTCTTAGAATTTCATTTTCAGTATTTTCTGATGAATCAAAATTTTCTAGAGCCGTCTCCCTGGATTTAGTCAATCATACAGTGTTCCACTATCCAGTATATACTGTGACAGTTTCCACTGATATCTCTACTTTGCTTTATAATTTACATGTAATTTAGAGTGAGCTAAGGTTGCATGCACTGAACAATTTTTAACCCTTAAACGGTCCAAATGTATATATACGTTCTCTCCTGTAGCGCCCCAAACATATATATACGTTTCCTTTGTCATTCATTCAACATTGGCACAATAAGCCTGAGTCACCTAGACATGAGAGACTGGGCAGGCGATGCAAAATGCCCCCAATTAAAAGTAGGGGCGCCGTTGATACACTAAGGGAAAACACCATAAGTGTCCAGGACCCAAGACTGTTCAACAGCCTCCCATCAAGCATTAGGGGAATTGCCAATAAACCCCTGGCTGCCTTCAAGAGAGAGCTGGACAGATACCTAAAATCAGTGCTGTATCAGCCGGGCTGTGGCTCGTACGTTGGACTGCATGCGGCCAGCAGTAACAGCCTAGTTGATCAGGCCCTGATCCATCGGGAGGCCTGGTCATGGACCGGGCCGCGGAGGCGTTGATCCCCGGAATAACCTCCAGGTAACTCACTTTGCGCCATGTGAAAAAAATTGGGAACGCCTGGGTACCATATGCTCTTTTTTCCTATTAAAAAAAAAAAAAATTTTTCTCAAAAAATTTGGGCACTATGCGAGAGAATGTATATATATGTTTGGACCGTTTAAGGGTTAACAAGATTCATCAGTTATATATGTATTGTACAAGTATTTATGACTAAAAAAATTTTACTGTATTATATTCAACATGTATGTAATTTTTTAATGACAATGGATTGTTTGGGTGCAGCTGGTAGGTTCAGCTCCCCAGTTCCCACATGGCATCATCGATCCCATAGAAGAGATAGCAGCATTAGGCATTAAGTACAACATCCCTGTCCATGTTGATTCCTGTCTTGGAGGTTTTCTTATTCCATTCATGGAAGAGGCTGGCTACCCACTTCCACTGTTTGATTTCCGCTTGAAGGGCGTGACCAGTATATCAGCAGACACCCATAAGGTATGTTTTATTTTAGAAGTATATAGTAATGAGATTAAACTAAATCTAGAGAGTACTGTAATAAATTAAAGAAGCCACTAGGCCCTTTGGCCTGGTAGCTAAAGCTCTCGCTTCGCACCGCGAGGTTCTGGATTTGATTCCCGGCGAGGGTAGAAACATTGGGGTTGTTTCCTTACACCGGTTGTCTATGTTCCCCATCAGTAAAATGAGTTCCTGGGTTTTTGTCGACTGGTGTGGGTTTCATCCTGAGACAAAACTGACCTAATTTGCCCGAAATGCTCTGCATAACAAGTGGCTTTCTATATAGTAGTACTGTACATGTCATTGATGTCAGCTAGGCCTGTATTCCTTGTATGTGCACTTGTAGAAATAAAGATATTATAATAAGCACAAAAGAGTGGAGCATTGCAGTAGGTTTGATGGCCTATCCTCATTTGAATTATAATGTCTGTGCTTTTCTGGCTGGACAGCTGTTGAATGAATAATGGTGAATGTTCCTTTTAATGGGTCACCCTACCTTATGTGGAAGATTACTTTTGTGGTTAAAAAACTTTGTTATATGAAATATAACATATTAACCTTAGTGGAGATAAGCCTTCACAGTATTGTCATTTTTCTTAGTTATTGTATTGTGTTCAGAAAACATCTATTTAAAATGTACACTTTTGTCAAACCCTAAAATTATTTTTTTTTTTTATTAACACACTGGCCGATTCCCACCAAGGCAGGGTGGCCCGAAAAAGAAAAACTTTCACCATCATTCACTCCATTACTGTCTTGCCAGAAGGGTGCTTTACACTACAGTTTTTAAACTGCAACGTTAACACCCCTCCTTCAGAGTGCAGGCACTGTACTTCCCATCTCCAGGGCTCAAGTCCAGCCTGCCGGTTTCCCTGAATCCCTTCATAAATGTTACTTTGCTCACACTCCAACAGCACATCAAGTATTAAAAACCATTTGTCTCCATTCACTCCTATCAAACATGCTCACGCTTGCCTGCTGGAAGTCCAAGCCCCTCGCACACAAAACCTCCTTTACCCCCTCCCTCCAACCTTTCCTAGGCCGACCCCTACCCCGCCTTCCTTCCACTACAGACTGATACACTCTTGAAGTCATTCTGTTTCGCTCCATTCTCTCTACATGTCCGAACCACCTCAACAACCCTTCCTGACCCCTCTGGACAACAGTTTTGGTAATCCCGCACCTCCTCCTAACTTCCAAACTATGAATTCTCTGCATTATATTCACACCACACATTGCCCTCAGACATGACATCTCCATTGCCTCCAGTCTTCTCCTCGCTGCAACATTCATCACCCATGCTTCACACCCATATAAGAGCGTTGGCAAAACTATACTCTCATACATTCCCCTCTTTGCCTCCAAGGACAAAGTTCTTTGTCTTCACAGACTCCTAAGTGCACCGCTCACCCTTTTCCCCTCATCAATTCTATGATTCACCTCATCTTTCATAGACCCATCCGCTGACACGTCCACTCCCAAATATCTGAATACATTCACCTCCTCCATACTCTCTCCCTCCAGTCTGATATCCAATCTTTTATCACCTAATCTTTTTGTTATCCTCATAACCTTACTCTTTCCTGTATTCACTTTTAATTTTCTTCTTTTGCATACCCTACCAAATTCATCCACCAACCAACAGTTCAATATTAATTCATCAAATCTGTACCTTATAAAGAGGAGACTGTAATTCTGTATTTTTTTTTTTTTTTCAAAAAACTAGTGTAACAATCCATTAGCTAGTAAGATAAATTAGTTAAGTATCTTAGTTATTAAGTTCAACACAATACTTATTCAAAAACCTAGTTGTAGAGTCACTCTCATTCTTATGATTACAAACATTGATCCAGATTTTAAGCTTTTATTAAATGACTTACACGAATCAAACAGCAACTGTAATTATTATACAGCAGACCAAGCTAAGACGTTACTCAGAGCTAACAATAACAAAACTATCTTTAATTACAATGTCAGATCCTTGAGCAAACATTACAATGACCTCACATCATTACTCAATTTCCTTAATTCCAGTATGTCAATCATCACACTCACAGAAACTTGGCTAAAGGCTGGCATTACTGATGTCTATGCTATTCCTGGATACCCAGCTATAAACAACTGTAGGACAGACCAGCAAGGGGGTGGAACAGCTTTATACTACTCAAATCAACTTGGCTGTATCAATAATTCTTGCACATGGGATGAGCATGGTGAATATATTATAGCTAAACTTAAATCAAGAGACCTGCAAAAACCCCTCACAGTCATAAACATCTACAGAGTACCACAGTCAAACATTTACCACTTTAGTGAAAAATTAGGGAATTTGATAACTGATGAACATACGAACAAAGACCACCTACTAGTAACAAGATTTCAACGTAAATCTACTACATGACCAGGACCCACGAGTAACTGAATTCACAAACACTGTGAGCAACTGCTTGTTGCTACCAACAATATCAAAGCCTATAAGAATCTCCCAGAATGGTATCTCTTTATTGAACCACATCTGGACTAACACCATATCCCCTTTAAAATCAGGCATAATCACAGACAACACCACAGACTACTACCCTACCTTTCTCATAACCAACCTAGGTAAATTGCCCCAAGACACTACTAAAGTTACCTTCAGACTGCATAATGAAACAGCTGTAAATAACTTCATAGCAGCTATGAATAATGTCGACTGGCATAATGAGCTTGAAACATATACAGACACTAATGAATGTATTAATAATTTTATAAAAAGAACCCACTACCTCTATGAGAAGCATTGTCCTAAACAAACTAAACAGCTTGCAGCAAAGAGACTAAATAATCCCTGGCTAACATCCACCATCCTCAAATCCATTAACACAAAGCACCAATATGAAAAACAGTACAGAATGGGTCATATAACTAGAGACTAGTCTAAACATTACTCGTCAGCCCTTACCAGCCTGATAAGAAGGTCTAAAAAGTTGTGTTATGTAAACAAATAGCAAAACTTCAAAGGTGATATAAAAAAGACCTGGAAAACCCTATCTGAAATTCTAGAAACTAAAAGGATATCCAAAAACTAAACAATCAAATTAACAAAATCAGATGAACCCCTACTCCCACCAACTGAAACAGCAGACACACTCAGTGTTTTCCTCTCCACCATAGGAAAGAATCTAGCAAGCAAAATCCCAAGCTCAAACACCCATCCATCAGACTACCTCACAGGCACCTACCTGCATACACTGTTTCTAGCTCCAACCAACCCAACATAGGTCTGGCTCATCATCAACACCCTTAAGAACAAAGCAGGAGACATAAACAACTTGCCTACTTTTATGTACAAAAAAGCTTCACAAGTATTGTCACCAATTATTGTGACACTCTTTAGCAAATCCATTGAATCCTCCACCTTCCCAGCAGTTCTCAAAATAGCGAGGGTTACCCCGATCCACAAAGGAGGTGATCAAGCCGACTTGAATAACTATAGACCAATATCTAACCTACCACTACTCTCTAAAATCTTTGAAATATTAATTCATAGACGGATCTATTCCTACCTCATCTCAAACAACATACTAAACCCTTGTCAGTTTGGATTCAGGAATAATAAAAGCACAAATGATGCTATTATACACATGCTAGAGCTAATATATACCGCTCTCAAGAAGAAAGAAGTCCCACTGGGAATTTTCATTGACTTACGTAAAGCTTTTGATACAGTCGACCATGAATTGCTGCACACTAAATTAACACACTATGGTATAAGAGGCCACTCCCTCAACTACATAAAGTCATACCAAAGTAACAGAAGCCAATACATGTATGCAAATAGTGCAAACTCTTCCACATACCCAATCACAGTAGGAGTCCCACAGGGAAGTGTCCTGGGACCACTCCTCTTTCTCATCTACGTCAATGACCTACTGAATGCATCACAGCTACTCAAACCCATATTATTTGCAGATAACACTACATACGTCTTCTCACACCCAATCCCAGCCATACTTGCCAACACTGTCAATGCTGAATTGCAAAAAATATCTACCTGGATGATGACAAATAAACTTACCCTAAATACTGACAAAACCTGTTTCATTCAGTTTGGAACCAGAGCTGCAAATGTTCCACTTAACATAACACTAAATGGATCACCCATCACAAGACTCACAGAGGGAAAATTCCTAGGAATCCACCTAGACAGTAGCCTCAAATTCCAGACACACATACAACAAATTTCCAAGAAAATCTCTAAGACAGTAGGCATACTATCAAAGATACGGTACTATGTTCCACAATCAGCTCTTCTTGCACTGTATCACTTGCTCATCTACCTTTATCTCATATATGAAATTTGTGCATGGGGGTCAACAACATCAAATCACCTAAGGCCTCTAATAACACAGCAAAAGGCTGCAATCATTAAGATAACAAATTTCCACTCGCAACAACATACTCCACCTCTATTCAAAAGTCTAAATTTGTTCACCATAAAGAACATCCACACTTACTCATGTGCCTACTACATACATAGAACAATACATGCAAGCATAAACCCTCCATTGAAACTTCTCCTCGCCAACCTTAACAGGACACACGACCATAACACAAGACACAGATCTCTTTATGATGTACCCCATGTCCATATCACACTGTGAATATAAAAATGGTATAAAATGCCGACAGGTTATTAGGTAAGACACGTGCAACAGTTAGGTATCTTTATTTTGAAACATTTCGCCTACACAGTAGGTTTCTTCAGTTGAGTATAGAAAAGTTGATAGAAGAGACGTGAAGACAATGTAATCAGTCCATCACTCTTGAAGTTTTGAGGTGGTCAGTCCCTCAGTCTGGAGAAGAGTATTGTTCCATAGTCTGAAACAATATGGAGTTGAAGTGACAGGATGGAGCCTTATATACCACCAGGAGGTGAGATGTAGGCCACTAGTAGAGGTAAGAATGTAGTCGTTGGGAGGTCATGTCCCTCTCAGATCCAGCCATTCTCACTAGTAGAAGTTGTTCAAGTTGTTTTCTGTTCTGTACCAAGATACCATTGTGTTGCAGTGTCTGACAGAATGAATATAAAAATGGTATAAACTGCCGACATGTTGTTAGGTAAGACACATATGCAACAGTTAGGTATCTTTATTTTGAAACGTTTTGCCTACACAGTAGGCTTCTTCAGTCGAGTACAGAAAAGTTGATAGAAGAGACGTGAAGACAAGGTAATCAGTCCATCACCCTTGAAGTTATGAGGTGGTCAGTCCCTCAGTCTGGAGAAGAGTATTGTGTAGGCAAAACGTTTTGAAATAAAGATACCTAACTGTTGCATATGTGTCTTACCTAACAACCTGTTGGTAGTTTATACCATTTTTATATTCATTCTGTCAGACACTGCAACACAATGGTATCTTGGTACAAAACAGAAAACAACTTAAACAACTTCTACTAGTGAGAATGGCTGGATCTGAGAGGGACGTGACTTCCCAACAACTACATTCTTACCTCTACTAGTGGCCTACATCTCGCCTCTTGGCGGTATATAAGGCTCCATCCTGTCACTTCAACTCCATATTGTTTCAGACTATGGAACAATACTCTTCTCCAGACTGAGGGACTGACGACCTCAAAATTTCAAGGGTGATGGACTGATTAGATCGTCTTCACGTCTCTTCTATCAACTTTTCTGTACTTGATTGAAGAAGCCTATTGTGTAAGCGAAACGTTTCGAAATAAAGATACCTAACTGTTGCATATGTATCTTACCTAACATATCACACTGTAAAAACTCTATGCACATAAAGGGCCCCAAAATCTAGAATTCATTACCAGAATATACTAAAGTAACCAGGCCTGAAAATCAATTTAAGACTCTTCTAAAAAACTACTTACTCGCCCAGGACTAAATAATCAACACTCAATATTTAACATTACCAATAATTCTCCCAATTACTTAAATCTTAAAAGTTCAAGACAACATATAGTAAATTGATCATCTTGTTTGTTATACATTGTAATGTGACAAAATTTTCAAATTTCATTGTTTCAAATACTCAGTTGTACTTTATATTGTAAATTGTTTACTGTAATTTCTACCACTGAACCTTTCATTGCTTGTTAATTTTAAGTTAATTTTAAGCCTGCTCATATTGCTTTGCATACAAGGGACTTTTGGCATGGACACCCAACTAGTACTATAATTTCTTGTACAACAATGTATCATGTCCAAATAAACTGTATATGAATGAATATAAATGAATACTCAGAATTTGTCCCTGTCATATGCCCACATTGTGCATTTGCAAGATGTTCAAGAAATGTTTATTGGTATATTAAACTTGCATACTAATTATGATTTAAACTAAATGAACACCAATTAATCATTTAATATAAATTTGGTAAAATTTCACTTTATAGGTAAATAAAGTATTTTTGTTTACAGTAATCTTATGTAGCAAACCATGTGTGGTCTTGTGTGGTAGTGAATATATCTGTTTTTGTAACATTGAAAAATGAAGGTCACAGTAAAGGAAAGGTTAATAAATTGTTTGCATTTCTCAGTATGGATATGCTCCCAAGGGTTCATCGGTAGTAATGTACAGAGAAGACAAGTGGCGCCACCATCAGTTTTTTGTCACCCCAGACTGGCAAGGTGGCATCTATGCAACAGCAACAATTGCAGGATCCAGATCAGGAGGTAATAAGTTGATTGTATGGTAACTGTCACCTTGAATTTATTTTTAAGTGAGTTTTGTTGCATTCTTTAACCCTTTCAGGGTCAAGAGGCCCTCTCCCAAACTTGTTCTCAGGGTCAAAAAATTTTCAGAAGAAAAAAATTATTTTTTATGAAAAGATAGAGAATCTTTTCCAGATCATAATGACACCAAAAGTGTGAAATTTGATGGAAAACTTACGGATTTATGCTCTCGTGAAGTTAGCGGTCTCGACGATGTTTACGCATCGGCGATTTCGCTCACTTTGAGCCCTATTTTCAGCAAATTCCAGTGTACTAGTCGAAAAAATCATAACTATTTCGCTAGAACTCCATTTTTTCTATCGAATGAGTACAAGAAACACCCATTTACCGATTTCGACTATCCTATAAAGTGGTCAGAAATTAGCAATTTTGCCAATTTCAAACAAATTTCAGAAGATGCCAATTTCCAAATAGGGTCCAGAATAAACAAGACAGACATTCTTGGCACTAAAATAACATTTCCTCTGTTCATTAGTCACGTCCCCAGGCCCCTCTTACATTTCTTCTTCTTTCCACTTTGAATTTTTATTCTTACAAAAAATAGAAGATTTACTGTTATGCAGACTTCTGCATTAGTGTAGAAATGGTATAAATAATATCAGCACACTTGTGAGAGAATATTAGACTCACCAGTTGACGTGTATTGGATGCGTGGCATGATTTGTTTACTTTTGAACTTTGGCAAAAATTGAACATTTCTGCTGCTTTGAGCTCAATTTCAAGGTACTTTTCATTGTGTAACCAATCAAAGTCATATCAGTTTCTGTAATATGTCTTCCATTCTATAAAATGAGACCAGGAAAACTAGAGTACAACCATAAATACCATTCGAAAATACAGTGCAGAGTCGCTGTTTTAAACCAGAAACATGGTCAAAGTTTTTTTTTTTCTCATTACGCACTGTGTGCTGCAGGATTTTTTTTTATACTGTGCACACTGACCACATAGACTCATTCTTTCATGTGTAGGCCTACCAGCTTTCTCTCACTAGATTTGAAGGCGCTAGAATTTAGGCATACTAGTACGTCAATAACCCTGGTGCATAAGCCGTACTAGTACGTCGGAAACCCTGAAAGGGTTAAGGCAAAAGAAATATATTGTTTTCAGAGATTAAAAGTGAGAGATAACAAAGTGAGGCAAAACTTGTATGAATGAACATAAGAACATAAGAAAGAAGGAACACTGCAACAGGCCTACTGACCCATGCGGAGGAGGTCCATGTTCTCCCCCCCCAGATTAACCCAATGACCCACCCTTCCCCGGATTAGCCCAATGACCCTCCCAGTCTGGTCGCCTCTACTCAAGGATGGAGCACGGCATTGTAGATGAATGGTTCAAAGAACCGACACATTGTTAAATTAGACACATGTGCAACTCTTGGGTATCTATATTGAGGAAACGTTTTGCCACACAGTGGCTTCATCAGTCCATACATAGGAGAAACTTGAAGAACAGGAGGAGAATGAGGTAATCAGTCCCTCAACCTTGAGTCGATGTGGTCAGTCCATCAATCTTGAATAGAATACAGCATATGAGCGGAGAAGCAGCTTATAAACCGTATGGCAGGAGAGGTGCAGCAGTCATAGGTGGTGTCACATTTGTTCAATGTGGAAGTAGGTCGTGCCCAAGGGTTAGGCAAGCGAAGAATTCCCAAGTATTAAGATCCCAAGAAGTTGCAGTGTCTGACAGGATTGTAGATGAATGGTTCAAAGAATGGTTCAGTCCATACGTATGGACTGATGAAGCCATTGTGTGGCGAAACGTTTCCTCAATAAAGATACCCAAGAGTTGCACATGTGTCTAATTTAACATGGAGCACGGCACCAGACCCAGCAGCACAAGCTAGTCAGGTCCAACTCACACCCACCCACACCCACTCATGTAGTATTTATCTAACCTATTTTTAACCCTTTCAGGGTCCGTCCCGTAGAACTATGGCTTTACGTTCAGGGCCCAAACCGTAGATCTACGCCAAAATTCTAGTGGCGTCAAATTTAGCACGAGAAAGCTGGTAGGCCTACATCTGAGAGAATGGGTCTGGGTGGTCAGTGTGCACACCATAGAAAAAATCTGGACGCCCGCATGGCATTGTGGGAACGCCGGCAAAGTAGCTTTGTTCATAGTGCCTGGCGGCAAGGAAGCTCTCACTCCCCACTCACTCTTGGGGCGAATTCTGACTCTCCTCTTTACAACTTACAGTTCTAAGACTGATGGAAGTGGACCTGAAGACGAATTCTATGGTTTTGAACCATATGGTACCATTGTGCCATATGGTACAATGGTACCATATGGTACAATGTACCATATAGTGCATTGTACCATATGGTACATTATACCATATGGTACAGGGTACAGGGACCCTAATGGAAATAAATCTGTCTGACTTTTTTGGGTTATCCTAGGTTCTCCACACATATGCTGCTAGGTATGATATTCTACGTAACTTTATTTGTGTATAACTAAATAAACTTATGATGCCACATGCACTTGAGTAAGTTTATTCAGGTGTACAGAAATATAATTACTTAGATTATCATACATAGCAGCATATGTATAAAATCTTAGGATAACCCAAAAAAGTCAGGGTGACTTATTTCAATAGTTATCCCTGTATCTGTACCATATGGTGTCCTGTACTGTATAGTACCCAGTACCATATGGTACCCTGTGCCATATGGTACCCTGTGCCATATGGTAACCCTGTACCATATGGTACCCTGCACCATATGTTATCCTGTACTGCATGGTACTCTAAACCATATAGTACAATGTACCATATGGTACCCTGTAACATATGATACCGTGTACCATATGGTCAATAGGTGTTGGTGGCATGAGACACCAACCAAGACTGAGTGAGTGGCGACACAAGCTAGCTACTGACTCTCCAGTTTCCGAGACAAAGTGCTTTGTCATCCACCTCAAGGAACACGTCAAGATCCTGTACACTTGTAAATATATAATAGAACATTACTAATATACAACATTTTTGCATATTTTTGTTGTAAACAACTATTGTAAACAAAATAGTAATGAAAATATTAGTGTTTATTTGTGTTGAATACAACAATACTATATGGTGCAATGAACGATATGGTATCATTGTACTGTATGGTACAATGTACCATATGGTACCATTACATCATATGGTACCATAAGGTACCATTGCACCATACAGTACCATTGTATCATATGGTACCATTGTACCAAATGGTGCCATTGTACCATATGGTGCCATTGTATCATATGGTACCATTGTATCATATGGTACCATTGTATCATGTGCCATTGTGTCATATTGTACCATATGATACCATTGTATCATATGGTGCCATTGTACCATATGGTACAATTGCACCCTATGGCACCATTGTACCATATGGTACCGTTGTATTCAACACAATAACCGCACTAATATTTTCATCATTTTGTTTACAATAAACTTGTAAACAAGTTTTGTAAGCAATATAATAAACAAATTAGTGCAGTTATTGCGTGGAATACAATGAGTGTACACTAATACAATATACATTATACTGGTCTCACAGGCCACAAATGTTATTAGAAAAAGAAAAAAATAGAAAAGAAAAGAAAAAAGTATAAAAAACGTAAAATAAAAAAAATGGGATTTTGCGGAAGTCGCTGATGTCGCCGCCACCTGGTCATTTTGGGTCAACTTCCCGCTGCTGTATCTCGGTAAGTACTGATCAGAAATTTTTGTTTTTTGTCTTATTACCTTCACAAAAATATACTCTTTAATTCTGTAAGAAAAAATAATTTTTTTTTTCCAAAATTTCTTGGACACTGGGGCACCCCTTCAGATTTTGGCCTTGGACCCTGAAAGGGTTAAACACTAAGTCTCTCTATTATGTCTAGAAACTCCAAAATTTCAAGTATTTTTAAGTTATTTCATATTTTATGTTTTTTTTTTTTGTTTTTTTTTTTTTTTTTTTTTTTTTTTTTGCAACAAGTCGGCCGTCTCCCACCGAGGCAGGGTGACCCAAAAAAGAAAGAAAATCCCCAAGAAGAAAATGCTTTCATCATCATTCAACACTTTCAAAACACTCACACATAATCACTGTTTTTGCAGAGGTGCTCAGAGTACAACAGTTTAGAAGCATATGTGTATAAGGATACACAACATATCCCTCCAAACTGCCAATATCCCAAACCCCTCCTTTAAAGTGCAGGCATTGTACTTCCCATTTCCAGGACTCAAGTCCGATTATATGAAAATAACCGGTTTCCCTGAATCCCTTCACTAAATATTACCCTGCTCACACTCCAACAGATCGTCAGGTCCCAAGTACCATTCGTCTCCATTCACTACTATCTAACACGCTCATGCACGCTTGCTGGAAGTCCAAGCCCCTTGCCCACAAAACCTCCTTTACCCCTTCTCTCCAACCCTTTCGAGGACGACCCCTACCTCGCCTTCCTTCCCCTATAGATTTATATGCTTTCCATGTCATTCTACTTTGATTCATTCTCTCTAAATGACCGAACCACCTCAACAACCCCTCTTCTGCCCTCTGACTAATACTTTTATTAACTCCACACCTTTTCCAAATTTCCACACTCTGAATTTTCTGCATAATATTTACACCACACATTGCCCTTAGACAGGACATCTCCACTGCCTCCAACCATCTCCTCGCTGCTGCATTTACCACCCAAGCTTCACACCCATGTAAGAGTGTTGGTACTACTATACTTTCATACATTCCCTTCTTTGCCTCCATAGATAACGTTTTTTGACTCCACATATACCTCAATGCTCCACTCACCTTTTTTCCCTCATCAATTCTATGATTAACCTCATCTTTCATAAATCCATCGGCCGACATGTCAACTCCCAAGTATCTGAAAACATTCACTTCTTCCATACTCCCTCTCCCCAATTTGATATCCAATTTTTCTTTATCTAAATCATTTGATACCCTCATCACCTTACTCTTTTCCATGGTCACTTTCAACTTTCTACCTTTACACACATTCCCAAACTCGTCCACTAACCTTTGCAGTTTTTCTTTAGAATCTCTCATAAGCACAGTATCATCAGCAAAAAGTAACTGTGTTAATTCCCATTTTGAATTTGATTCCCCATAATTTAATCCCTCCCCTCTCCCGAACACCCTACCATTTACTTCTTTTACAACCCCATCTATAAATATATTAAACAACCATGGTGACATTACACATCCCTGTCTAAGACCTACTTTTACCGGGAAGTAGTCTCCCTCTCTTCTACGCACCCTAACCTGAGCCTCACTATCCTCATAAAAACTCTTTACAGCATATAGTAACTTACCACCTATTCCATATACAGTGGACCCCCTCATACCGATTTTAATCCGTGCAAGAGGGGTAATTGTTATGCGAAATAATCGGTATGTGAATGAATTTTCCCCATAAGAAATAATGGAAATAAAATTAATCCGTGCAAGACACCCAAAAGTATGAAAAAAAAAAAATTTTTACCACATGAAATGTTAATTTTAGTACACACAAACTGAAAAAGGCATGCACAATTACATGACACTTACTTTTATTGAAGATCTGGTGATGATTGATGGGATGGGAGGAGGGGAGAGAGAGTGTTAGTGTTTAGAAGGGGAATCCCCTTCCATTAAGACTTGAGGTGTCGAGTCCTTTTCTGGGGTTACTTCCCTTCTTCTTTTAATGCCACTAGGACCAGCTTCAGAGTCACTGGACTTCTTTCGCACAACATATCTGTCCATAGTGGCCTGTACCTCTCGTTCCTTTATGACTTCCCTAAAGTGTTTCACAACATTGTCAGTGTACAGGTTCACCAACACAGCTTGCAATAGCTGTGTGAGGGTGATTTTCATCAAAAAAGGTTTGCACTTCAAGCCACTTTGCACACATTTCCTTAATCTTTGTAGTAGGCAACTTCTTCAATTTCTCTCTCCCCTCCTCTGAACCAGTTTTCTCAGGTCTGGCCTCTTGCTCTTGAAGTTGATCTATCAGCTCATCAGTGGTTAGTTCTTCATTGTCCTCCTCCACCAACTCTTCCACATCCTCCCCACTAACCTCCAACCCCAAGGACTTTCCCAATGCCACAATGGATTCCTCAACTGGCATAATCCTCTCAGGGTTAGCCTCAAACCCTTCAAAATCCCTTTTGTCTACACATTCTGGCCACAGTTTCTTCCAAGCAGAGTTCAAGGTCTTCTTAGTCACTCCCTCCCAAGCCTTACCTATAAGGTTTACACAATTGAGGATATTAAAGTGCTCTCTCCAAAACTCTCTTAGAGTCAGTTGAGTTTCTGAGGTCACTACAAAGCACCTTTCAAACAGAGCTTTTGTGTACAGTTTTTTGAAGTTTGCAATAACCTGCTGGTCCATGGGCTGCAGGAGAGGAGTGGTATTAGGAGGCAAAAACTTCACCTTAATGAAGCTCATGTCCCCATAAAGTCGCTCTGCCACGTCTGTAGGATGACCAGGGGCATTGTCTAACACCAGGAGGCACTTAAGTTCTAATTTCTTTTCAGTTAGGTAATCTTTCACATTGGGGGCAAATGCATGGTGTAACCAGTTATAGAAAAAGTCCCTAGTGACCCATGCCTTACTGTTTGCCCTCCACAGCACACACAAATTATCCTTGAGGACATTCTTTTGCCTGAACGCTCTGGGAGTTTCAGAGTGATACACTAATAAAGGCTTAACTTTGCAATCACCACTAGCATTGGAACACATCAACAAAGTAAGCCTGTCTTTCATAGGCTTATGTCCTGGGAGTGCCTTTTCCTCCTGAGTAATGTAGGTCCTGCTTGGCATTTTCTTCCAAAACAGGCCTGTTTCATCACAATTAAACACTTGTTCAGGTTTCAGTCCTTCAGTCTCTATGTACTCCTTGAATTCATGCACATATTTTTCAGCCGCTTTGTGGTCCGAACTGGCAGCCTCACCATGCCTTATCACACTATGTATGCCACTACGCTTCTTAAATCTCTCAAACCAACCTTTGCTGGCCTTAAATTCACTCACATCAGCACTAGTTGCAGGCATTTTTTTAATTAAATCCTGATGCAACTTCCTAGCCTTTTCGCTTATGATCGCTTGAGAGATGCTATCTCCTGCTAGCTGTTTTTCATTTATCCACACCAATAAGAGTCTCTCAACATCTTCCATCACTTGCGATCTTTGTTTCGAAAACACAGTTAAACCTTTGGCAAGAACAGCTTCCTTGATTGCCTTTCTGGTGCCCACAATAGTAGCGATGGTTGATTGGGGTTTCTTGTACAACCTGACCAGGTCGGCGATACGCACTCCACTTTCATACTTATCAATGATCTCTTTCTTCATTTCTATTGGAATTCTCACCCTTATTGGTGTAGGGTTGGCACTAGAAGCTTTCTTGGGGCCCATGGTCACTTATTTTCCAGAAACAGCACCGAAAACACTGTAATAATACGAAATATTCCGATTGTATGCTTGGATGTTACCGCGGAGGCTGGCTGGTAAACAATGGCACGGGCGGCACATGTGAGGCTGGCTGAGGGCGCACATTGGACGCGTCTCGGACGAAAATCGGTGAGCGGGTTTTTAAGCGGTATGCGAGGCAAAATTTTTGCGATTAAAGCAAGCGGTATGCGGATTAATCGCTATGTGGTGCCATCGGTATGCGGGGGTCCACTGTACAATTTTTTCTTATTTTCATTAAAATTTCTTGACGGTGCCTCTCCCACTCTATCATCTGCTCTCCTTTTGCACTCTCTCACCACTCTCTTCACCTTTCTTTTACTCTCCATATACTCTGCTCTTCTTATAACACTTCTGCTTTGTAAAAACCTCTCATAAGCTAACTTTTTCTCTTTTATCACACCCTTTACTTCATCATTCCACCAATCACTCCTCTTTCCTCCTGCACCCACCCTCTTATAACCACAAACTTCTGCCCCACATTCTAATACTGCATTTTTAAAACTATTCCAACCCTCTTCAACTCCCCCACTACTCATCTTTGCACTAGCCCACCTTTCTGCCAATAGTCGTTTATATCTCACCCGAACTTCCTCCTCCCTTAGTTTTTACACTTTTGCCTCCCTCTTACTTGTTGTTGCCACCTTCCCCTTTTCCCATCTACCTCTTACTCTAACTGTAGCTACAACTAAATAATGATCCGATATATCAGTTGCCCCTCTATAAACATGTACGTAAACATGTATATAAACATGTACATTTTATATATACAGTGGACCCCCGGTTAATGATATTTTTTCACTCCAGAAGTATGTTCAGGTGCCAGTACTGACCGAATTTGTTCCCATAAGGAATATTGTGAAGCAGATTAGTCCATTTCAGACCCCCAAACATACACGTACAAACGCACTTACATAAATACACTTACATAATTGGTCGCATTCGGAGGTGATCGTTATGCGGGGGTCCACTGTACTCTGATAATTATGCTTATGTATACCTGTACCTAAATAAACTTACACACTGTGCTGGTGTGCAGGTACACATTAAAATCAGTAAGAATGTGTTATGTCTTGAGACACCATATTAGTAATAATAATAATAATAATAACAATAATAAAAATAATAATAATAATAATAATCACCGAGTCTCGTTGAATGTCGTGTACTACATTAATATACATATTTTTGTTAATCCATCTATGATATTTCTTCAAAACTATATAATAAACACAATATATAACATATAAAGATGATAAATACACCCCACAGTAGAATAACATTTTCTCTAGTCCAACATAAGAGATAATGTGTTACTGGTGGTAACTGTAGAAAATTATTCCCTTCATATGTAAGTAAGTTTATTCAGGTATACACAATATAGTTACATAGATTATCATACATAGCAGTATATGTGTAAAGTACCTAGGATAACCCAAAAAAGTCAGACAGAGTGACTTATTTCCATTGCCTTCACTCATAGCATCATTTCTTCTAAAAATTGGTGTTATATGAGAATGGGAGTGTTCCTCTATTTATTCTACCATATCAATGTAGAGACAACTTGTACACAATGTAACTTGTACACAAACCATACGTGTATGCCTGGCTTGTTTACAAAACTTGCATTCGCCTGGTTTGTTTACATAACTCTGCTCCTGTCCTCCCTCATGTACTCATTCTCTCTCTCTCTCTCTCTCTCTCTCTCTCTCTCTCTACAGTGGACCCCCGCATACCGTTGGCATCACATAACGTTAAATCCGCATACAGCTACATTTTATCGCCAAGATTTTGCCTCGCATACTGCTAAAAAACCTGCTCAATGCTGTTCGTCCGAGACGCGTCTAATGTGCGCCCTTAGCCAGCCTCACATGTTCCGCCGGTGGCATTGTTTACCAGCCAGCCTCCGCGGTAACATCCAAGCATACAATCGGAACATTTCGTATTATTACAGTGTTTCTGGTGATTTTATCTGCAAAATAAGTGACCATGGGCCCCAAGAAAGCTTCTAGTGCCAACCCTACAGGAATAAGGGTGAGAATTACTATAGAGATGAAGAAAGAGATCATTGATAAGTATGAAAGTGGAGTGCGTGTCTCCGAGCTGGCCAGGTTGTATAGTAAACCCCAATCAACCATCGCTACTATTGTGGGCAACAAAAAGGCAATCAAGGAAGCTGTTCTTGCCAAAGGTTTAACTGTGTTTTCGAAACAGAGATCGCAAGTGATGGAAGATGTTGAGAGACTGTTATTGGTGTGGATAAATGAGAAACAGATAGCAGGAGATAGCATCTCTCAAGTGATCATAAGTGAAAAGGCTAGGAAGTTGCATCAGGATTTAATTAAAAAAATGCCTGCAACTAGTGATGATGTGAGTGAATTTAAGGCCAGCAAAGGTTGGTTTGAGAGATTTAAGAGGCGTAGTGGCATACATAGTGTGATAAGGCATGGTGAGGCTGCCAGTTCGGACCACAAAGCAGCTGAAAAATATGTGCAGGAATTCAAGGAGTACATAGAAACTGAAGGACGGAAACCTGAACAAGTGTTTAATTGTGATGAAACAGGCCTGTTTTGGAAGAAAATGCCAAGCAGGACCTACATTACTCAGGAGGAAAAGGCACTCCCAGGACATAAGCCTATGAAAGACAGGCTTACTCTGTTGATGTGTTCCAATGCTACTGGTGATTGCAAAGTGAAGCCTTTATTAGTGTATCACTCTGAAACTCCCAGACTGTTCAGGCAAAAGAATGTCCTCAAGGAAAATTTGTGTGTGCTGTGGAGGGCAAACAGTAAGGCATGGGTCACTAGGGACTTTTTCTATGACTGGTTACAGCATGCATTTGCCCCCAATGTGAAAGATTACCTAACTGAAAAGAAATTAGAACTTAAGTGCCTCCTGGTGTTAGACAATGCCCCTGGTCATCCTACAGACGTGGCAGAGCGACTTTATGGGGACATGAAATTCATTAAGGTGAAGTTTTTGCCTCCTAATACCACTCCTCTCCTGCAGCCCATGGACCAGCAGGTTATTGCAAACTTCAAAAAACTGTACACAAAAGCTCTGTTTGAAAGGTGCTTTGTAGTGACCTCAGAAACTCAACTGACTAAGAGACTTTTGGAGAGATCACTTTAATATCCTCAATTGTGTAAACCTTATAGGTAAGGCTTGGGAGGGAGTGACTAAGAGGACCTTGAACTCTGCTTGGAAGAAACTGTGGCCAGAATGTGTAGACCAAAGGGATTTTGAAGGGTTTCAGGCTAACCCTGAGAATCCTATGCCAGTTGAGGAATCCATTATGGCATTGGGAAAGTCCTTGGGGTTGGAGGTTAGTGGGGATGATGTGGAAGAGTTGGTGGAGGAGGACAATGAAGAACTAACCACCGATGAGCTGATAGATCAACTTCAACAGCAAGAGGCCAGACCTGAGGAAACTGGTTCGAAGGAGGGGAGAGAGAAATTGAAGAAATTGCCTACTACAAAGATTAAGGAAATCTGTGCAAAGTGGCTTGAAGTGCAAACCTTCATGGATGAAAATCACCCTCACACAGCTATTGCAAGCCGTGCTGGTGACTATTACACTGACAATGTTGTGAAACACTTTAGGGAAGTCATAAAGGAATGAGAGGTACAGGCCACTATGAACAGATATGTTGTGCGACAGAAGTCCAGTGACTCTGAAGCTGGTCCTAGTGGCATTAAAAGAAGAAGGGAAGTAACCCCAGAAAAGGACTTGACACCTCAAGTCTTAATGGAAGGCGATTCCCCTTCTAAACACTAACACTCTCTCCTCCTCCCATCCCATCAATCATCACCAGATCTTCAATAAAAGTAAGTGTCATGTAATTGTGCATGCCTTTTTTAGTTTGTGTGTATTAAAATTAATATTTCATGTGGTAAAATTTTTTTTTTTTCATACTTTGGGGTGTCTTGCACGGATTAATTTGATTTCCATTATTTCTTATGGGGAAAATTCATTCGCATAACAATGAGCTCTCTTGCACGGATTAATATCGCTATGCGGGGGGTCCACTGTACAGTCACAGGACATGTTTCTAGAAGTTCTGCAGCCTGTGGAAGTCTTTGAAGGATGGTGTCATGCACAGTGGTGTTTTACACTCCTCACACATAAAATGAGTGTCTGCATTGTTGTGGACGTTTTTTTTTAAGTGCACAGACATAACACTTCTTCTGAGCCTTTTTCTTGAAAGCTGGTGCAAGTAGTTTCATTAGGAAGTGATCACCAGGCCTCAGACGAGAAGGTAGTTGTTGGTAATTTAGTGGGCGGTTTTCTATTGCAGGTGTTGTTCTTTGGTACTTGAATATTATTTGTCTGATGACAGACAAACAAAATTCACCATATGGTAGTTTGTTTCTGGTTCTCATCTTATACATATTATAACCATTGAGCATGGTAATGTCCAGAATATTCAAAGTTTATTCCCTATAAAGATTACAATGTTGAATTTACAGAATTTGGTTGTTGTGTGGTTTACATGTAGTTAAATAATGATTACAGAGTGTACCACTAGAATGCCTAGCATGGCTAGGCATTTCGGGCAGACTTAATTTAATTCATTATTTTAAAATATTACAAATTATGAGGTAAGTTGGTATTATGGCTAAGTGACTAAATACTAGTTTGTGAGTTTAGCAATGTGAATGCTTTTGTTTTGGCACAGTACATAGTTTCAGTATTGGAGTATCATAGGATTCATTATTTTAAGATTGAGATTAATATTTCTGTTTATGGTCAAATGGGTGAGTGAGTGTAAGTGTGAACCACCAGGTGGTATTCGTGTAGTTAGTTGATGGGGTTTATCAGGGAGATAAGATGTTTTCTAATGGTAGTTTTGAAGGTGATGAATGTGTCTGCAGTTCTAGAGTTCTCAGGTAGGGTGTTCCAGATTTTAGGGCCTTTGACATACATTGAATTTTTGTAAAGGTTTAGTCGGACATGGGGAATGTCGTAGAGATGTTTGTGTCTGGTGTTATGCCTGTGGGTTCTGTCACAACTATCAAGAAAGCATTTTAGGTCAAGGTTGATATTGGAGTTTAAGGTCCTGTAGATGTAGATTGCACAGTTGTAAGTGTGGATGTACTGAACAGGGAGTAAGTTTAGATCTATGAAGAGTGGGGGGGTGTGTTGCCAGGGATGGGATTTAGTGATTATTCTTACTGCAGCTTTTTGTTGGGTTATTATTGGCTTTAGGTGTGTTGCTGCAGTTGATCCCCAAGCACAAATAGCATAGGTGAGGTATGGATAAATAAGTGAGTGGTATAGTGTGAGAAGGGCATTTTGCGGCACGTAGTATCGTATCTTGGAGAGGATCCCAACTGTTTTGGATACTTTTTTGGTTATGTGTTGGATATGAGTGCTGAAATTCAGGTTGTTGTCAAGGTATAGGCCTAGGAATTTGCCCTCATTATGTCTGGTAATTAGAGTGTTGTCGATCTTAATGTTAATTTGTGCATCTCCTGCTCTGCTACCAAACATAATATAGTAAGTTTTGTCAGTGTTAAGAGTAAGTTTATTGGCTGTCATCCAAATCGATATTTTGATCAGCTCCTCGTTAACAATGGTGTTGAGGGTGGCAAGATTAGGGTGAGAGATGACATAAGTCGTGTCGTCAGCAAAGAGAATGGGTTTCAGGTGTTGGGATACGTTTGGAAGATCATTGATGTATATGAGGAAGAGCAGGGGACCAAGGACACTTCCCTGCAGAACTCCAGTATCAAGTGGCCGTGTTGTTGATGCTGTGTCTTTAATGGTAACATACTGATACCTATTAGTAAGGTAAGATTTGAAATAAGCAAGCGCATGGCCTCTTATATCGTAATGGTCAAGTTTGTGGAGTAGGATGTCGTGGTCTACTGTGTCAAAAGCTTTTCTTAGGTCAATAAAAATTCCTAGTGGATATTCCTTATTTTCCAATGCTGTGTAAAGCAGATCTAGCATTTTTATGATTGCATCATTAGTGCTTTTATTTTTCCTAAATCCAAATTGGCAGGGGTTGAGTATGCTTTGTGCTGTTATAAATGAATATAGTCTCCTGTGCACGAGTTTCTCAAAGATTTTGGATAGCAATGGTAAGTTTTATATTGGCCTATAGTTGTTTAAGTCTGTAGGGTCACCACCTTTATGTATTGGTGTAACCCTTGCCATCTTGAGTAGTTTCGGGAAGGTGCTAGTTTCTAGTGACTTGTTAAAAAGTAATGAAATAGCATGTGAAAGGATATGGGCCGCTCGCTTGTACAGTAATGGTGGGACATTAGACAGATTCCCTGAGTTGTTTTTAAGTGACTTTATAATCTCGGTGACTTCCGAGGGCTCAGTTGGTGCAAGATAGAAGGAATTTGGGAAATTCCCATCTAGGTAGTCCCCGGCATGGGCATTAGTATGTGGGATTTTATTGGTGAGATTAGATCCTATGGTTGAGAAGAAGTCGTTTATCTTGTTAGCTGTGTCAGTGGGATGTAGTGGTGTTTCATTAGGTTTAGTTAGGACAATATTCTTGTTTTTTTCAGTTTGTGGGTCCCTAGAATCTGAGAGTTTTCCAGGTCTTTTTTATATCTCCTCTAGTGTCTGTGAATCTACTGGAGTAGTATAGTTGTTTGGCTTTCTTTATTACTTTGGTGAGAACTGATGAATAGTGTTTAAGAATATCTTTGTGTATTAAGCCCTGTCTATATTGCTTTTCATATTGGTGTTTCTTGTCAATGGATTTCAGAATGGTGCTGGTTAGCCATGGGCAACCAAGCCGTTTGTTTGTGATCTGTTTCGTTTTTATAGGACAATGTTTGTTGTATAGTCTAAGTAATTTGTTAAGAAAAATGTCTGTCCAGTCATCAATACCATTGGCCTTGGAGAATTCTGTAGGCCAGTCAACAATCTCTAGGTCAGTTGTGAACTTCCTTATTGAGGCCTCGTCATGGAGTCTAAATGAGACTTTGTTGTATTCAAGTGGTGGTTTATTAATGTTTGTCAGGAGGAAGGTAGGGTAGTGGTCTGTAGTGCTATCTGTGATTATCCCTGATTTAAGGGGGGCTAGTATATTGGTCCATATGTGGTCTATTATGGTTGCACTTGTCTCAGTGAGCCTGGTTGGTTTAGTTATTGTTGGTATGAGAAGTGTGTTGTTCATATTGTTGATGAAATCAGTTACAGGCTGATCATCTAGTAAGCCAAGGTTGATGTTGAAGTCTCCAGCTAAGAGAAGGTGGTGCTTATTCATTTGTCTGTTTGTTATTAGTGACTTTAATTTCTCACTGAAATTTGGGATGTTTGTGTGAGGTATCCGGTAAATGGCTCCGATTGTTATAGGTGTCTTAAGGTTTTTTACAGTAAAATTAGCAAAAATGTATTCCCCATATTCATCACTAAAGCAAGTGGTGCTAATACAAGACAATTGGTTAGAGTAATAGATTGCAATACCACCCCCAACTTGGTTTGGTCTGCAGTTGTGAATTGCTGTGTATCCTGGTAGAGGGTAGATATCTATTGTGTCCTGCTTAAGCCAGGTCTCAGTAAGAATAATGCAGGAGAAGGGTGTCTTTAGTGATTCTAGGAGTGCCAGGAGGTCATCATAGTGTTTGCTTAAGGACCTGATGTTGTAGTTATGTACTGATAGGCTTTTAGCATTGTTTAGGATAGTGCTGGCTTGTGATGCTGTGTAATAAAGGCAGTTACTTTCCAATAGGTTTTGATTGGGTGTCAGATTATGGAGGTTTAGATCAGGGTCAACGTGATCAATCATCTTCTAGGTTTAAATTATGGTTATTTATATATGGAAAAAGAGTTTTATGTACCACTTATAACTCTTGCGAACACAATCAGCAAAACAATAAAATGGTAAAAAATACCGACAGGTTGTTTAGGTAAGACACATATGCAACAGTTAGGTATCTTTATTTCGAAACGTTTCGCCTACACAGTAGGCTTCTTCAGTCGAGTACAGCAAAGTTGATAGAAGCAGAAGAGACTTGAAGACGATGTAATCAGTCCATCACTCTTTAAAGTTTTGAGGTGGTCAGTCCCTCAGTCTGGAGAAGAGTATTGTTTCATTGTCTGGAATAATATGGAGTTGAAGTGATAGGATAGAGCCTTATATAGCGCCAGGAGGTGAGACGTAGGTCACTAGTAGAGTAAGAATGTAGACATTGAGAGGTCAGGTCCCTCTCAAATCCAGCCATTCTCACTAGTAGAGGTTGTTGAAGTGGTTCCAAGTCTGTACCAAGATACCCTTGTGTTGCAGTGTCTGACAGAGTGAACAATAAAATGGTATAAAATACCGACAGGTTGTTTAGGTAAGACCTAACTGTTGCATATGTGATCACATCGACTCAAGGTTGAGGGACTGATTACCTCATTCTCCTCCTGTTCTTCAAGATTCTCCTTTGTATGGACTGATGAAGCCACTGTGTGGTGAAACGTTTCCTCAATAAAGATACCCAAGAGTTGCACATGTGTCTAATTTATCAACATGTCGGTTCTCTGAACCATTCATCTACAAACCTGTCAGACACTGCAACTTCTTGGGATCTTAATACTTGGGAATTCTTCGCTTGCCTAATTCTTGGGCACGACCTACTTCCACATTGAACAAATGTGACACCGCCTATGACTGCTACACCTCTCCTACCAACGGTTTATAAGCTCCTTCTCCGCACGTATGCCGTATTCTATTCAAGATTGATGGACTGATCACATCGACTCAAGGTTGAGGGACTGATTACCTCATTCTCCTCCTGTTCTTCAAGATTCTCCTTTGTATGGACTGATGAAGCCACTGTGTGGCGAAACGTTTCCTCAATAAAGATACCCAAGAGTTGCACATGTGTCTAATTTATCAACATGTCGGTTCTCTGAACCATTCATCTACAAACAATTGAGGATATGAAAGTGATCCTTCCAAAACTCTTTTAGAGTCAGTCGAGTGTCTGTGGTCACTTCAAAGCACTTTTGAAACATAGCTTTTGTGTACAGTTTCTTGAAGTTGGAAATGACCTGCTGGTCCATGGGCTGCAGGAGAGGAGTGGTATTAGGAGGCAAAAACTTGACCTTAATGAAGCTCATGTCCCCAGAAAGTCGCTCTGCCAAGTCTGTAAGATGACCAGGGGCATTGTCTAATACCAGGAGGCACTTAAGGTCTAATTTCTTTTCAGTTGGGTAATTTTTCACAGTGGGGGCAAATGCATGGTGTAACCAGTCATAGAAAAAGACCCTAGTGACCCATGCCTTACTGTTTGCCCTCCACAGCACACACAAATTAGCCTTGAGGACATTGTTTTGCCTGAACGCTCTGGGAGTTTCTGAATGATACACCAATAAAGGCTTCACTTTGCAATCACCACTAGGATTGGCACACATCAGAAGAGTAAGCCTGTCTTTCATAGGCTTATGTCCTGGGAGTGCCTTTTCCTCCTGAGTAATGTAGGTCCTGCTTGGCAATTTCTTCCAAAACAGGCCTGTTTTGTCACAATTAAGCACTTGCTCAGGTTTAAATTCTTCACTGTCTATGTAATCCTTGAATTCCTTCACATATTTTTCAGCTGCTTTTTGGTCCAAACTGGCAGCCTCACCATGCCTAATCACACTATGTATGCCACTACGATTCTTAAATCTTTCAAATTAACCTTTGCTGGCCTTAAATTCACTCACATTACCACTAGTTGCAGGCATTTTTTCAATTAAATCCTCATGCCACTTCCTAGCCTTTTCACATATGATTGCTTGAGAGATGCTGTCTCCTGCTATCTGTTTTTCATTTATCCACACCAATAACAGTCTCTCAACATCTTCTAACACTTCCGATCTCTGTTTCAAAAACAGACATGCACTTTTTGAAAGAACAGCTTCCTTGATTGCCGTTTTATTGGCCACTATAGTAGTGATGGTTGATTGGGGTTTGGTATACAACCTGGCCAGCTCCGACATACGCACTCCACTTTCGTACTTTGCAATTATCTCTTTCTTCATTTCCCTTTCTTCCGCAGGGTTGGCACTAGAAGCGTTCTTGGGGCCCATGGTGACTTATTTTGCATAAACAAGTACCAAAAACACTGTGATAATATGGAATGTACTGAATGTATGCGTAGATGCGAGCACACTGGCTGGCTTGTAAACACTGGCACGCACGGGGCAGTTCAGGCCACGAGTGGATGCGTCCAGGATGAATCGTGTGTGGCGGGTTTTTAACGTGTGGCGAGGCAAAATTTTTGCATTAAAATGTATTGTATGCTGGATTTAACGTATGCCAATGCCATCATATGCCGGGGGTCCACTGTACCTTCAAATTGCGCTCACAGTAGCGAAAATGTTCTATTCTTTAGCGAAGCTCAAGAGTAAACAAATGACGTCACCGTCCAATACCTGTCTGCCTGCCAGTCCAAATTCCAATACGTAGTCAAGAATGGGTTGACATTATTTATACAATTATTACAATAATGCAATAGTCTGCATAACAGTAAATCTTCTATTTTTTTGTGAATAAAAATTCCAAATGGTAAGTAAGAGGAGCCTGGAGCCATGACTAATGAACAGAGAAAATGTTATTTTAGTGCCAGGAATATCTGCATTGTTTATTCTGGACCCTATTTTGAAATTGGCATCTGTTGAAATTTGTGTGAAATCGGCCAAATTGCCAATTTCTGACCACTTTATTGGGTAGTTGAAATAAGTGAATGGGTGGTTTCTTGTGCTCAGTTGACAGACTAGTAGTAAATAAGTTTATTCAGGTATACACAAATACAGTTACATAGATTATCATACATAGCAGTGTATGTATAGAGAACCTAGGATAACCCAGAAAAGTCAGACAAAGTGATTTATTTCCAGTACCTGGCTTGGGCTTGCCATATATGATTTTTGGTAAATATTTTTTTTTCTCGGTTGTTTATTGGGCTATCTCATTGAAACTTGGGCAATGTATGATGGAAAGGTGTTTCTTAACGTACAACAAAAATAAAAAAGACGGACGATTAATAAGGGAGTTCACTTCTCAGCCATTAGCCACCTCTTTGCAGTATACAGTGGAACCTCTACTTGTGAGCATGTCCACGTGCGAGTTTTTCCAAATACGAGCAGTCGATGGGTCGATTTTTTGCTTCCATATGCGAGCAAAATTTCCACAAGCGAGCAGACCTCAAGGCTGGTTCCTTGACACCGGCGAGGGGCTCTTGCTCTTGATCTCGGGAATTGTATCTCATTTGTTTGTTGGACTATCTTATTGAAACTTGGGCAATGTTTGATGGAAAGATGCTTCTTAACATACGCCAAAAATGAAAGAAATCTAAGCATAAATAATGGAGTTCACTTTTCAGCAATTAGCCACCCCTTAACGATAATTTCGAATGGTTTTTATGTTTGTATTCTCGTTTTTTTGGTCTCATTTGATAGAATGGAAGATATATTACAGAAATAGATATGATTTTGATTGCTTTCATGATGAAAAGTGCCTTGAAATAGAGCTCAACCTAGGAGAAATGGTCAATTGTTTGGCTGTTTCAGAGTAAACAAATGACGTCACTGTCCATTCCAATATGCAGTCGTGAATGGGTTGACATTATTTACACAATTATTGCAATAAGGAATAACAGTAGGTCTTATATTTTTTGTGTGAATAAAAATTACAGTTTATTTATATAATAATAATAATAATAATAATATTTATTTATTTATTATCACACTGGCCGATTCCCACCAAGGCAGGGTGGCCCGAAAAAGAAAAACTTTCACCATCATTCACTCCATCACTGTCTTGCCAGAAGGGTGCTTTACACTACAGTTTTTAAACTGCAACATTAACACCCCTGTATAATAATAATACGTATAATAATAATATGTACAATAATACATATAATAATAATACTATAATAGTACAATACAATAATAATAATAATAATAATATAGTATGTATAATAATAATACATATATAATAATAATGTACTACATATAATAATTATAATAATAGACGGCTTCAAAAGGCCGTCACTAGATGGCAGTGTTTACCACAACAAAGAGGGAGCGGTTGTGGCCGCCTCCACCTGTTACATAATGACATATTTTATTCATTCTAGAGTATTTATCATGTTTCTATGTTATTTTTATTGTTATGTCATATTAGATGAACTGTGATATATAAATAAGCCATAAAGATGATATTAGCCAAATTATTCATGAAGTAATTTGCTCGGTCTCCAGACACTCTCTCATCCACCGCCGACACCGCCCATACCACTACATGATTTTTTTTTTTTTTTAACAAGTCGGCCGTCTCCCACCGAGGCAGGGTGACCCAAAAAAAGAAAGAAAATCCCGAAAAGAAAATACTTTCATCATCATTCAACACTTTCACCACACTCGCACATTATCACTGTTTTTGCAGAGGTGCTCAGAATACAACAGTCTAGAAGCATACACACATAAAGATACACAACATATCCCTCCAAACTGCCAATATCCCAAACCCCTCCTTTAAAGTGCAGGCATTGTACTTCCCATTTCCAGGACTCAAGTCCGACTATATGAAAATAACCGGTTTCCCTGAATCCCTTCACTAAATATTACCCTGCTCACACTCCAACAGATCGTCAGGTCCCAAGTACCATTCGTCTCCATTCACTCCTATCTAACACGCTCACGCACGCTTGCTGGAAGTCCAAGCCCCTTACCCACAAAACCTCCTTTACCCCGTCTCTCCAACCCTTTCGAGGACGACCCCTACCCCGCCTTCCTTCCCCTATAGATTTATATGCTTTCCATGTCATTCTACTTTGATCCATTCTCTCTAAATGACCAAACCACCTCAACAACCCCTCTTCTGCCCTCTGACTAATACTTTTATTAACTCCACACCTCCTAATTTCCACACTCCGAATTTTCTGCATAATATTTACACCACACATTGCCCTTAAACAGGACATCTCCACTGCCTCCAACCGTCTCCTCGCTGCTGCATTTACCACCCAAGCTTCACACCCATATAAGAGTGTTGGTACTATACTATACTTTCATACATTCCCTTCTTTGCCTCCATAGATAACGTTTTTTGACTCCACATATACCTCAACGCACCACTCACCTTTTTTCTCTCATCAATTCTATGATTAACCTCATCCTTCATAAATCCATCCGCCGACACGTCAACTCCCAAGTATCTGAAAACATTCACTTCTTCCATACTCCTCCTCCCCAATTTGATATCCAATTTTTCTTTATCTAAATCATTTGACACCCTCATCACCTTACTCTTTTCTATGTTCACTTTCAACTTTCTACCTTTACACACATTCCCAAACTCATCCACTAACCTTTGCAATTTTTCTTTAGAATCTCCCATAAGCACAGTATCATCAGCAAAAAGTAACTGTGTCAATTCCCATTTTGAATTTGATTCCCCATAATTTAATCCCACCCCTCTCCCAAACACCCTAGCATTTACTTCCTTTACAACCCCATCTATAAATATATTAAACAACCATGGTGACATTACACATCCCTGTCTAAGACCTACTTTTACCAGGAAGTAGTCTCCCTCTCTTCTACACACCCTAACCTGAGCCTCACTATCCTCATAAAAACTCTTTACAGCATTTAATAACTTACCACCTATTCCATATACTTGCAACATCTGCCACATTGCTCCTCTATCCACTCTATCATATGCCTTTTCTAAATCCATAAATGCAATAAAAACTTCCCTATCTTTATCTAAATACTGTTCACATATATGCTTCAATGTAAACACCTGATCTACAAATCCCCTACCCACTCTAAAACCTCCTTGCTCATCCGCAATCCTACATTCTGTCTTACCTCTAATTCTTTCAATTATAACCCTACCGTACACTTTTCCTGGTATACTCAGTAAGCTTATTCCTCTATAATTTTTACAGTCTCTTTTGTCCCCTTTCCCTTTATATAAAGGGACTATACATGCTCTCTGCCAATCCCTAGGTACCTTCCCCTCTTTCATACATTTATTAAACAAAAGTACCAACCACTCCAACACTATATCCCCCCCTGCTTTTAACATTTCTGTCATGATCCCATCAGTTCCAGCTGCTTTACCCCCTTTCATTTTACGTAATGCCTCACGTACCTCCCCCACACTTACATTCTGCTCTTCTTCACTCCTAAAAGATGGTATACCTCCCTGACCAGTGCATGAAATTACTGCCTCTGTTTCTTCCTTAACATTTAAAAGTTCCTCAAAATATTCTCGCCATCTACCCAATACCGCCATCTCCCCATCTACTAACTCCCCTACTCTGTTTTTAACTGACAAATCCATATTTTCCCTAGGCTTTCTTAACTTGTTTAACTCACTCCAAAATTTTTTCTTATTTTCATTAAAATTTCTTGACAGTGCCTCTCCCACTCTATCATCTGCTCTCCTTTTGCACTCTCTCACCACTCTCTTTACCTTTCTTTTACTCTCCATATACTCTGCTCTTCTTATAACACTTCTGCTTTGTAAAAACCTCTCATAAGCTACCTTTTTCTCTTTTATCACACCCTTTACTTCATCATTCCACCAATCACTCCTCTTTCCTCCTGCCCCCACCCTCCTATAACCACAAACTTCTGCCCCACATTCTAATACTGCATTTTTAAAACTATTCCAACCCTCTTCAACCCCCCCACTACTCATCTTTGCACTAGCCCACCTTTCTGCCAATAGTCGCTTATATCTCACCCGAACTTCCTCCTCCCTTAGTTTATACACTTTCACCTCCCTCTTACTTGTTGTTGCCACCTTCCTCTTTTCCCATCTACCTCTTACTCTAACTGTAGCTACAACTAAATAATGATCCGATATATCAGTTGCCCCTCTATAAACATGTACATCCTGGAGCCTGCCCATCAACCTTTTATCCACCAATACATAATCTAATAAACTACTTTCATTACGTGCTACATCATACCTTGTATATTTATTTATCCTCTTTTTCATAAAATATGTATTACTTATTACCAAATTTCTTTCTACACATAGCTCAATTAAAGGCTCCCCATTTACATTTACCCCTGGCACCCCAAATTTACCTACTACTCCTTCCATAACATTTTTACCCACTTTAGCATTGAAATCCCCAACCACCATTACTCTCACACTTGATTCAAAACTCCCCACGCATTCACTCAACATTTCCCAAAATCTCTCTCTCTCCTCTACACTTCTCTCTTCTCCAGGTGCATACACGCTTATTATAACCCACTTTTCACATCCAATCTTTATTTTACTCCACATAATCCTTGAATTAATACATTTATAGTCCCTCTTTTCCTGCCATAGCTTATCCTTCAACATTATTGCTACTCCTTCTTTAGCTCTAACTCTATTTGAAACCCCTGACCTAATCCCATTTATTCCTCTCCACTGAAACTCTCCCACCCCCTTCAGCTTTGTTTCACTTAAAGCCAGGACATCCAGCTTCTTCTCATTCATAACATCCACAATCATCTCTTTCTTATCATCTGCACAACATCCACGCACATTCAGACTTCCCACTTTGACAATTTTCTTCTTCTTATTCTTTTTAGTAATCTTTACATGAATGACATATTTTATTAATTCTAGAGTATATATCAGGTTTGTATGTTATTTATATTGTTTATTATGTCATATTAGATGAAGTGAGATAGATAAATAAGCCGTAGAGTTGATATTAGCGAAATTATTGAAGTACAGAATTCCACTGGAATGGATTAATTGCATTTCAATTAATTTAAATGAGGAAAATTGACTACGCAAACGAGCAAATCCAGTTGCGAGCAAGGTCATGGAATGGATTAAACTCGCAAGTAGAGGTTCCACTGTATTTTTGTATGTTTTTTATGGTTGTGTTCTCATTTTTTTGGACTCATTTGATAGAATGGAAGATATATTACAGAAATAGACATGATTTTGATTGCTTTCATGACGAAAAGTACCTTGAAATTGAGCTCAAAGTAGCGGAAATGTTTGATTTTTGCCGATGTTCAATTAACTTTGTGTAAGTCAAGTTGCTTAATTTTATTAGTATTGTAACCTAACTACTCTGTAATCCGGCAAACTCAGTAATCCAGCACACTACAGGTCCCAATGATGCCGGATTTGTGATGGAGGACCTATACCGTTGTATTCAACTCAATAACTGCACTAATATTTTCATCATTTTGTTTACAATAAACTTGTAAACAAGTTTTGTAAGTAACATAATGATAAACAAATTAGTGCAGGTATTGTGTTGAATACAATGAGTGTACACTTATACAATATACATTATATTGGTCTCACAGGCCACAAATGTTACTAGAAAAAGAAAAAACTAGAAAAGAAAAGAAAAAAGTATAAAAAACGTAAAATAAAAAAATGCGATTTTGTGGAAGTCACTGATGTTGTCGCCACCCGGTCATTTTGGGTCAACTTCCCGCCGCTGTATCTCAGTAACTACTGATCAGAAACTTTTTTTTTTTGTTTTATTACCTTCACAAAAATATTATCTTTAATTCTGTAAGAAAAATAATTTTTTTTTTTTTTTTTCAAAATTTCTTGGACACTGGGGCACCCCTTCAGATTTTGGCCTTGGACCCTGAAAGGGTTAATCCCACCCCTCTCCCTAACACCCTAACATTTACTTTTTTCACAACCCCATCTATAAATATATTAAACAACTATGGTGACATTACACATCCCTGTCTAAGACCTACTTTTGCAAGGAAGTAATCTCCCTCTCTCCTACACACCCTAATCTGAGCCTCACTATCCTCATAAAAACTCTCTACATCATTTAGTAACTTACTGCCTATTCCATATACTTGCAACTTCTGCTACATTGCTTCCCTATCCACTCTGTCATATGCCTTTTTTAAATCCATAAATGCAATGAAAACTTCCCTACCTTTATCTAAATGCTGTTAATGTAAACACTTGATCTACACATCCCCTACCCACTTTAAAGCCTCCTTGCTCATCTGCAATCCCACTATCTGTCTTACCTCGATTTTTTCAATAATATCCCTAAAATACGCTTTACCTGGTATACTCAGTAAACTTATTGCCCTATAATTTTTACAATCTCTTTTGTCCCCCTTCCCTTTATATAAAGGAACTATACATATTCTCTGCCAATCCCTAGGTGCCTTCCCCTCTTTCATACATTTATCAGACAAAAATAACAACCACTCCAACACTATATCCCCTCCCCCTGCTTTTAACATTTCTGTCATGATCCCATCAGTTCCAGCTGCTTTACCCCCTTTCATTCTATGTAGTGCCTCATGCACCTCCCCCACACTCACATCCTACTCTTTTTCATTCCTAAAAGATGTAATGCCTCCCTGGCCAGTGCATGAGATTACTGCGTCTCTATCTTCATCGACATTTAAAAGTTCCTCAAAATATTCCCGCCATCTACCCAATACCTCCAGCTCCTCATCTACTAACTCCCCTACTCTGTTTTTAACAGAAATTCATTCGTTCCCTAGGCTTTCTTAACTTGTTTATCTCCAAATTTTTTTCTTATTTTCTGCAAAATTTCATGACAGTGCCTCTCCCACTCTATCATCTGCTCTCCTTTTGCAATCTCTCACCACTTTCTTCTCCTTTCTTTTACTCTCCATATACTCTACTCTTCTTATAACACTTCTGTTTTGTAAAAACCTCTCATAAGCTACAATTTTCTCTTTTATCACACCCTTTACTTCATCATTGCACCAGTCACTCCTCTTTCCTCCTGCACCTACCCTCCTCTAGCCACAAACTTCTGCCCCACATTCTAATACTGCATTTTTAAAACTATCCCAACCCTCTTCAACCCCCCCACTACTTACACTTGCATTAGCCCACCTTTCTGGGATAGTTGCTTATATCTCACCCTAACTTCCTCCTCCCTTAGTTTATATACTTTCACCTCTTACTCTAACTGTAACTACAACTAAATACAGTGGACTCCCAACTTAGGTTATTAATCCGTTCCAGAGAGCACACCGTAAGACGATATTATCGTAAGTCGAATTAATTTTCCCCATAAGAAATAATGGAAATCAAATTAATCCGTTCAAGACACACAAAAGTATGAAAAAAAAATATTTTTACCACATGAAATATACATTTTCCTACACACAAACAGAAGGATACATGCACAATATATATTGTGTAATGAAGGATAAATGACACTTACTTTTATTGAAGATGTGGTGATGAGTGATGGGATGGGATGGGAGGAGGGGAGATGATGGCAGTGTATTATTTTTTGGAAGGGGAATCTCCTTCCATAAGGACCATGGTGCCTTATTTAGCAGTTACAAGCACTAAAAACACTGGAATTGGCTTGTAAACATTGGCACACTAACTGAAGGAAGGGTAGCTGAGGCGCGCTCAGGCCAGATGGACGGGTGGACGCGTAAGGGACGAATGATGTAAGTCGAGTTTTTCAACGTAGGTTGGGGTCAAATTTTTACGCTGACAAGCATCATAAGTCGGTTTTATTGTAGGTAGAGGCCATCGTAAGTCGGGGGTCCACTGTAATGATACAATTTATCCATTGCCCCTCTATAAACATGTACATCCTGAAGCCTACCCATCAACTTTTTATCCACCAATACATAATCTAACAAACTACTTTCATTACATGCTATATCATACCTTGTATACTTATTTATCCCCTTTTTCATAAAATGCGTATTACTTCTTACCAAACCTCTTTCTATACATAGCTCAATTAAAGGCTCCCCATTTTCATTTACCCCTGGCACCCCAAATTTACCTACTACTCGCTCCACAACATTTTTACCCACTTTAGCATTGAGATCCCCTACCACAAGTACTCTCTCACTTGGTTCAAAACTTCCCATGCACTCGCTGAACATTTCCCAAAATCTTTCTCTCTCTCCTCTACACTTCTCTTTTCTCCAGGTGCATAAACACTTTCTATAACCCACTTTTCACATCCAACCCTTATTTTACTCCCCATAATCCTTGAATTTATACATTTATATTTCCTCTTTTCCTGCCATAACTTATCCTTCAACATTATTGCTACTCCTTCTTTAGTTCTAACTCTATTTGAAACCCCTAACGTAATCCCATTTATTTCTCCCCGTTGAAACTCTCTTATCCCCTTCGGCTTTGTTTCACTTAAAACCAGGACATCCAGCTTCTTTTCACTCATAACATCCACAATCATCCCTTATCATTCACGCAACATTCACGCACATTCAAACATCTCACTTTGACAGTTTTCTTCTTTTTCTTTTTAGTATGCTATACTTATTATTATTATTATGATGATGATGATTATTATTATTATATGAGTACATTACATGTTTATGATAATCACTGGCTGTGTGTGTTGTGACAGGAATTGTAGCAGCAAGTTGGGCAGCTCTTGTGTACCATGGTCACCAGGGTTATGTTAACTACACAAGGAAAATCATTCAGACAGCCAAAAAGATAGAGGAGGGGTAAGTTTGACTTCTTTACACTAGCTATATAACTACTTCTCATCTTGTTTTGTCATTCTTCTAACTTTTATCAGTTGTCCAGATGAGTGACTTCAGTATATAGTAATTTAATGTTTACAGTTAAGACAGAAGTTTACCATATTTTTATGAAAGGCGTCACATTGGCTAGTGAGAGGAAAGGTAACACCTTTGGGCCATTGATGCTTGTAGTGTTGTAAAGGATGCACCTCAGTCTGCCTTGTTTGTCTAAGCTCAGGCAGAAATGGATTTCCTTAAAAATGTGTTAGATTGGGCAGTGTGGCCAAAAATTTGCAGTTTGCTTTCATTGCAGATAAACACCTTATGTCATTCTATTTTAATCCATTCTCTGTAAATGACCAGACCACCTCAACAACCCCTCTTCAGCCCTCTGACTAATACTCTTATTAACTCCACACATCCTAATTTCCACACTTCGAATTCTCTGCATAGTATTTACACCACACATTGCCCTTAGACAGGACATCTCCACTGCCTCCACCCGCCTCCTCGCTGCACCATTTACAACCTATACTTCACACCTATATAAGAGTGTTTCAACCATTATACTTTCATACATTCCCTTCTTTGCCTCCATTGATAACATTTTTTGTCTCCACATATACCTCAATGCACCACTCACTTTTTTCCCCTCATCAATTCTATGGTTAACTTCATCCTTCATAAACCCATCTGCTGACACATTAACTCCCAAATAATGTATCTGAAAACATTCACTTCTTCCATACTCCTTCTCTCCAGTGTGATATCCAATTTTTTTTTATTTTTTTTATTATCACACTGGCCGATTCCCACCAAGGCAGGGTGGCCCGAAAAAGAAAAACTTTCACCATCATTCGCTCCATCACTGTCTTGCCAGAAGGGTGCTTTACACTACAGTTTTTAAACTGCAACATTAACACCCCTCCCAATTTTTTTTATCTAAATCATTTGATACCCTCATCACATTACTCTTATCTATGTTCACTTTCAACTTTCTACCTTTACACACCCTCCCAAACTCGTCCACTAACCTTTGCAACTTTTCTTTAGAATCACTCATAAACACAGTATCATCAGCAAAAAGTAACTGTGTCAACTCCCATTTTGTATTTGATTCCCCATAATTTAATCTCACCCCTCTCCCCAACACCCTAGCATTTACTTCTTTTACAACCCCATCTTTAAATATATTAAACAACCATGGTGACATTACACATCCCTGTCTAAGACCTACTTTTACCGGGAAGTAATCTGCCTCTCTTCTACACACCCTAACCTGAGCCTCACTATCTTCATAAATACTCTTTACAGCATTTAGTAACTTACCACCTATTCAGTATACTTGCAACATCTGCCACATTGCTCCCCTATCCACTCTATCATATGCCTTTTCTAAATCCATAAATGCAATGAAAAGTTCCTTAACTTTATCTAAATTCTGTTTACATATATGCTTCAATGTAAACACTTGATCTACACATCCTCTACCTACTCTAAAGCCAAAATAATAGTGTTAATCTGTAAAATAAACTGAAGTATGAATTATCTTTAGGCATGCAAACAGAACTAGAAATTATTACTGCTACATTTGTATCTTTCTAATTTTTGTGCATGTGAAACAAAAGGAAACTAATGCCTTATTTTTGTTTCAGATGTCGTGCAATTCCTGGTATCTTTGTGTATGGGAAGCCTGATGTTTCGGTAGTTGCAATTGGGTCCAACATATTCAACATTTACACACTTTCAGATAATATGAGTAAGCGTGGGTGGAATTTAAATGCCCTGCAGTTTCCCTCAAGGTATGTTGTATTTTTGGTGTTCATTATTTACATTCAAGGAAAATGATTGTAAATGCATAAAATATCATTATAAAGTAATAATCCATATTGCCGCAGTTACAGTCAACTTAAAAATTAAATTCTAACTGATTGACTATTGTCCATTACAATATCAAATTGAGTACCATTACTCTGTTACTTACTACTTAGACATTGTAACCTATTTGTTTCATTGCAAAGAACAAATGGCTTATCCAGTTGCTGCTCGCAGCAGTAACAAAAGTATTGTATTTTATGAAGTGCTAAACCCGTTTGGGTTGTACAGCTCAATTGTTGAAAGCTTCATTCACCATTACTCATGAAATTGTAATGGCATGATTGCAAACAAACCATACCATGGCTTGGATAGAACCCGTTGTCAGAGAGTCAGAACGTGTCAGTCTGGAGTTACATAACTCTCTGATTATGGGTTCTATCCCCGCCTGTGGTATAGCTTGATTCACCATCTGCTACTCATGGTCGGGTCCCTGACTGGTCAGGCTGGTTGGTGCTTGCTCTTCTGATGAGAGAAGTGATACATATCTGAGTGATAATATCTGGAAATGAGGATACTGATAATGTTGAAGTTATGGATGCTGGAAAGGTGTACACTTTTATATGGCTGGGAAATAATTTTTTTTTTCACACCAGCCATCTCCCACCAAAGTACAGTACAGTAGACCATTATGCTACACAGACATGTGTTCAGTTCCATTGTTTTAGGAGCTAACTGTGTGTGTGTGAATTGTTATGATCTTTTAATTGCCATATCTTGTATCGGCCAAGCAGTCATAGCACCCAGTAGGCATACGAGTGTTCCTGAAAGTGGCAAGAAAACGTATAAGTGTTTAGTTTTAGAATTAATGAAGAAACTATAGAGATATTAGACAAGAGATAGCCTATGATTTTAATGAAGCATCACTGCACAATTAAAAAGAATGAGGTAAATATACGAGTTTGTGTGATGACTGACTGACTGACTTGACTGGCTGACTTAACTGACTGACTTGACTAACTGACTGGCTGACTTGACTGACTGACTTTACTGGCTTGACTTACTAGACTGACTTACTTGACTGACTTACTTGACTGACTTACTTGACTGACTTACTTGACTGACTTACTTGACTAACTGACTGACTTTACTGGCTTGACTTACTAGACTGACTTACTTGACTGACTTATTGATTGACTGACTGACTGACTTAAGTTAGACTTTTTCACTGAAGAGGACCCTGACAAATCTAGAAGCAGTTCTTTGAAGCAGTGCTTTACCGTCAGCTCAAGCTGCCGCCTTGTTGTGGGTCAGCGGGGGAGACCTACCACCATTCCCTGCCACCCCCGACACTCTTGCCACAACCATCCCAGTCTTCGTGAATACTGTTCATTTCCATTGTCTTAGGAGCTAGCTGTGTTTGTGAATTGTGTTTTGATCCTTTAATTGCCATATCTTATGTGTGCCAAGCAATCATGGCACCCAGTAGGCATACCAGTGTTTGCTTAAAGTGTTAAGAAAAGGTGTAAGTGTTTAAGTCTTAGAGCTACAAAGAAAACAGAGATATTAGACAAGAGATAGCCTATGGCCTTAATGAAACACCACTTTGTGAAATTATAAAGAATGAGATAATTATACGAGTTTGTGTGATGAATAACTGACTTACGTGACTGACTGACTTACTTGACTGACATACTGACTTACTTGACTGACATACTGACTTACTTGACTGACATACTGACTTACTTGACTGACATACCGACTTACCTGACTGACATACTGACTTGACTGACTTACTGACTTATTTGACTGACTTACTGGACTGACTTACTTGACTTTACTTACTGACTGACTGACTTAACTGGTTTACTGATTGACTGACTTGACTGACTGACCCTGAAAAATCTAGAAGCAGTGCTCTGAAATGGTGTCTAGAGCAGCTGATGCCTTACTGTCAGCTGTGTAATGTACTTCAGGGTAAAATAAAAGAGAAATCCATTACAGAATTTATGCACACTCCAGTACAACCATCAACTTCAGTACCAGAACCTCTACCATCCACCTCAGCCCAGTAGGGCCACAACATAACTCTCCACTCTCTTCACAATCATCAACAAACACCAGCACCCACAATTTAAGATAAGAAGCACAGTGGAACCCTGAATGTCGACCGCTGTGTTTATCGCTTGATTCGTATTTAGGCCGGTTCTTGGGCCAAATTTTGCTCCGTATTTCGGCTGGTGACTTATAAATCGGCTGTATTATACACATCAGCTTGCCTCCCACCGCTGTGTAGGTGAGTCAGTCTCCCTGGTGAATGAGCATATACTCTGAGCATTCATCCAAACATTTCCTTAACCCTTTCAGGGTCCGTGCCATAGTTTTACGGCCATAGTTCTACAGCACCATTGTACCATATGGTACCATATGGTACCTATAGTACCATATGGTACAATGTACCATATATGTCTCATATATGTATCTCATTATTGTATCTCATGAATGTCAACCTGTGACCCAATCAAACTTTGTTACTATTTAACTTCATTACCTAACAGAATACTCCATTCTACTGATTACACAGCAACACAGTAAATGACCATATGACCTGTCTTTGTAATACTCATTTGTACTAAATTGTTATCTGTTTTACAAAAATTTTTGTACCACTGAATATATCATTGCTTAGTTAATCTTAAGTTAATTTTAAGCCTGCCCATAAATAAATAAATAAATACCGATTGTACAGCAATGCAAGCAACCATACGACCTGTTTTTTGTAATACTCATTTGTGCTTAATTGTTATCTGTTTACAATAATGTTTTACCACTGAATACTTCATTGCTTAGTTAATCTTAAGTTAATTTTAAGCCTGCCCGTAATGCTATGCATTCAAGTGGCTTTGGCATGCTGCATTTAACTGTATTCTTTTGTACTTCTCTGTATCATGTTCAATTTAATAAATAAATAAATAAATAAATATACAATGGTATCATGTGGTACATTGGTATATGGTACAATGTACCATATGGTACATTGTACCATATGGTACATTGTACCATATGGTACATTATACCAAATGGTACATTGTACCATATGGTACAGGGACCCTAATGGAAATAAGTCTGTGACTTTTTTGAGTTGTCCTAGGTCTCCACACACATGCTGCTATGTATAATACTATATGTAATTTTATTTGGGTATACCTAAGTAAACTTATGACACCACATGTGCTTGAGTAAGTTTGTTCAGGCATACACAAATACAGTTAAATAGATTATCATACATTGCAGTGTATGTATAAAATCCTAGGATAACCCAAAAAATCAGGGTGACTTATTTCCATAGGGATCCCTGTATCTGTACCATATGGTATCCTGTACCATATGGTACCCTGTACCATATGGTACCCTGTGACATATGAGACCCTGTACCACATGGTCATAGGTGGTAGTGGTGCCACGAGGCACCAGCCAGGACTGAGAGTGAGCGGGGACACAAGCCACTGACTCAGCAGTTTCCAAGACAAAGCACTTTGTCATCCACCTCTAAGAACATGTCCAATGGCTGTACATATGTAAAAATTTATAATAGAATATTACTAATAAACAACATTTTTGCATATTTTTTGTTGTAAACAATTATTGTAAATGAAATAATGATGAAAATATTAGTGCAGTAATTGTGTTGAATACAACAGTACTATATGGTACAATGGTACTATATGGTACAATGGTACTATATGGTACAATGGTACTATATGGTACAATGTGCCATATGGTATCATTGTACCATATGGTACCATTGTACCATATGGTACCATTGTACCATATGGTACCCTTGCACTCTATGGTACCATTGTACCATATGGTACCCTTGCACTCTATGGTACCATTGTACCATATGGTACTATATGGTACCGTTGTATTCAATACAATAATCACACTATTTTCATCATTATTTTGTTTACAATACACTTGTAAACAAGTTTTGTAAGCAATATAATGATGAACAAATTTGTGCAGTTATTGTGTTGAATACAGTGAGTGTACAATTATACATTGTATTATTATATTGGTCTCAAAAGCCACAAAAGTTACTGGAAAAAAAAAATTGAAAAGAAAAAAAAAGTAACAAAAACCTGAAATAAAATAATGGGACTTTACGGAAGTCGCTGATGCTGCCGCCACCAGGTCATTGAGGGTCAACTTCATGCCTCTATATCTCAGTAACTACTGATTGAAATTTTTTTTGTTTTATTACCTACATAAAATTATTATCTTTAACCCTTTCAGGGTCCACAGGCCCTCTCAGAGACTCGTTCTCAGGGTCCCCCAAATTTCAAAAAAAAAAAAAAAAAAATTCTTATGAAAAGATAGAGAAACTTTTCCCGATCATAATGACACCAAAAGTATGAAATTTGGTGGAAAACTTATGGAATTATGCTCTCGTGAAGTTATCGGTCTCGACGATGTTTACGCATCGGTGATTTTGCCCACTTTGAGCCCTATTTTCGGCTAATTCCAGTGTACTAGTTGACAAAAATTATAACTATTTTGCTAGAACTCGATTTTTGCTATCAAATAAGTACAAGAAACCACCCATTTACCGATTTCAACTATCCAATACAGTGGTCAGAATTTAGCAATTTTGCCAATTTCACACAAATTTCAAAATATGCCAATTTCTGAATAGAGTCCAGAATAAACAAGAAAGACATTTCTGGCACTAAAACAACAAGTTCTCTGTTTGTTAGTCACATCCCCAGGCCCCTCTTATATTTCTTTGGCTTTCCACTTTGAATTTTTATTCTTACAAAAAATAGAAGATTTACTGTTATGCAGACTACTGCATTAGTGTAGAACTGATATAAATAATATCGGCGCACTTGTGAAAGAATATAAGACTTACCAGTTGATGTGTATTGGATGCTTGGCATGATTTGTTTACCTTTGAACTTTGGTAAAAATGGAACATTTCTGCTATTTTGAGCTCAATTTCAAGGTACTTTTCATTGTAAAACCATTCAAAATCATCTCAATTTCTGTAACATGTCTTCCATTCTATAAAATGAGACCAGGAAAACTAGAATACAACAATAAATACCATAGGAAAATACAGTACAAAGTCGCTGTTTTAACCCTTTCAGGGTCCGTCCCGTAGATCTACGGCTTTACGTTCAGGGTCCAAACCGTAGATCTACGCCATGAGCTCAGCTCACTCTGATAAACTGTGAGTGGTACATTTGGGCCTAGATATGAGAGAATACATCTATGTGGTATGTGTGCACCACATAAAACAGATCCTGCAGCACACTGTGCATAATGAGAGAAAAAAAATGAAATCATGATTTTTCGATTAAAACAGCAACTTTGCAGTGTTTTTTCGTATGTTTTTTATAGTTGTATTTGCGATTTCTTGGTCTCATTTGATAGAATGGAAGACATATTACAGAAATAGAGATGATTTTGATTGGTTTTAGCATTGGAAATGGCTTGAAACTGAGCTCAAAGTAGCGGAAATGTTAAATTTTTGCCGATATTCAAGAGTAAACAAACAACCTCACACGTCTAATACACATCAGCTGGTGGGTCTAATATACATTCACAAATATGGTGATGATATTTATACAATTATTACAGTATTGCATAACAGTAAATCTTCTATTTTTTGGTGTGAATAAAAATTCATTATGTGAATAAAAAATCAAAATGGAATTTATTTGTAAAGCCTCAAAACATAACTAATGAACAGAGGAAATGTTAGTTTAGTGCCAGGAATGCCTACATTGTTCATTCTGGACCCTATTTTGAAATTGGAATATTTTGAACTTTGTGTTAAATTGGCCAAATTAACAATTTCCGATCACTTTATTTTGTAGTTGAAACAGTTGACTTGGCGATTTCTTGTGCTCAATCGATAGAATAGAAGTAATACTAGTGAAATAGCTAAGAATTTGGTTGATTGGAATAATGTAATTGGCCTAAAATGGGAGTCAAAGTCGGCAAAATCGCCGATTCGTAAATATCGCTGACACATCAAAATTCGCGAGAGCATAATTTCGTCAATTTTCCACCAATTTTCGTACTTTTTGTTTTATTACCTTCACAAAAAGATTCTCTACGATTTCATAAGAAAAAAAATGACAAATTTTTTTTTTGAAATATCTTGGACACTGGTGCATGACTCCAGATTTGGGCCTTGGACCCTGAAAGGGTTAATCCAAAAACATGGTCAAAGTTTTTATTTTTCTCATTAAGGACTGTGTGCTGCAGGATTTTTTTTACACTTCGCACACTGACCACATAGACCTATTCTTTCATATACAGTAGGGCTCCACTTACACGGCAGGTTAGGTTCCAGGCTACCGCCGTAAAGCAGAAATCGCCGTAAAGTTGAACACCCTTTTTTTCCACTTATAAATGCATACAAATACTAGATAACAAGTTTACACTTACATATATTAAGTTAGCAATAGAACTAGGCATCAAAAAACAATAAAAAGGTACAATACACACATAGTGCACTCATTACTTACCTTAAAGTATTTATAGTCTTAACCCTTAAACGGTCCAAACGTATATATACGTTCACTCGCGTAGCGCCCCAACTTTTTTGAAGAAAAAAACAATCTTTTCTTTTAAAAGGAAAAAAGAGCATATGGTACCCAGGCATCCCTAATTATTTTAATATGACACACAGTGAGTGTGCACACCCATTCTCTCATGTCTATGTGACTCAGGCTTAATGTGGCAATGTTGAATGAATGACAAAGAAAATGTATATATACGTTTGGGGCGCTACGCGCGTGGACGTATATATACGTTTCAACCGTTTAAGGGTCAATCTAGGGTGAGACAAGTAGTATTTATTGTAAGAAATCAAGCGTGGTATGTATGGTAGTCAGCCGGGGTACCATACCAGGCCACATAATATTCTATACATTTAAGCATCCCAGAGCGATAAAATGCATATACAGTTTACTCATTACTTACCTTAAAATATTTGTAGTCTTAATCTAGGGTGAGATGAGTAGTATTTATTGTAAGAAATCAAGTGTGGTATGTATGGTAGTCAGCCGGGCTACCATACCAGGCCAACCCACCCACACATACTATGCTATGATATTTAAGCATCCCAGAGCGATAAAATGTATATACAGTTCACTCATTACTTACCTTAAAATATTCGTAGTCTTAATGTAGGGTCAGGAGTAAGTAAATGAGATAAAACGAATAAATGAGAGAGAAAGAGAATGAGTGCATGAGGGAGAACAGGCGCAGAGTTATGTAAACACACCAGGCGAAAGTAAGTTTTGTAAACAACAAAGTGTACACATCTGGTTTGTGTACAAGTTACATTGTGTACAAGTTGTCTCTACATTGATATGGTAGAATAAATAAAGAACACTCCCATTCTCATGTAACATCATTTTGAGAAGAAATGACGCTCTGAGTGAAGGCAATGGAAATAAGTCACTCTGACTTTTTTGGGTTATCCTAGGTTCTCTGCACATATGCTGTTATGTATGATAATCTATGTAACTGTATTTGTGTATACCTGAATAAACTTACATACATACAAAAGGAATAATTTTCTAGTTACACCCAGTAACACATTTTCTCTTATGTTAGATTAGAGAAAATGTTATTCTTGCCATCACTTGTACAAGTTATCTGGCTACCACATCTCATATTTATGTTTATTTATTCTATTGTGGGGTAAATTTATCATCTTCATATGTTATGTATCATGTTTATTATATAATTTTGAAAAAAATATCATGGATGGATTAATGAAAATGTGTATATTAACATAATATATGACATTTAATGAGACTCGGTGATTATTATTATTATTATTAAATGTAGAGTTAGAGGTATTGGGAAGATGGAGGGAATATTTTGAGGAATTGTTAAATGTTGATGAAGATAGGGAAGCTGTGATTTCGTGTATAGGGCAAGGAGGAATAACATCTTGTAGAAGTGAGGAAGAGCCAGTTGTGAGTGTGGGGGAAGTTCGTGAGGCAGTAGGTAAAATGAAAGGGGGTAAGGCAGCCAGGATTGATGGGATAAAGATAGAAATGTTAAAAGCAGGTGGGGATATAGTTTTGGAGTGGTTGGTGCAATTATTTAATAAATGTATGGAAAAGGGTAAGGTACCTAGGGATTGGCAGAGAGCATGCATAGTTCCTCTGTATAAAGGCAAAGGGGACAAAAGAGAGTGCAAAAATTATAGGGGGATAAGTCTGTTGAGTATACTTGGTAAAGTGTATGGTAGAGTTATTATTGAAAGAATTAAGAGTAAGACGGAGAATAGGATATAGGATAGCAGGTGAACAAGGAGGCTTTAGGAAAGGTAGGGGGTGTGTGGACCAGGTGTTTACAGTGAAACATATAAGTGAACAGTATTTAGATAAGGCTAAAGAGGTCTTTGTGGCATTTATGGATTTGGAAAAGGCATATGACAGGGTGGATAGGGGGGCAATGTGGCAGATGTTGCAGGTGTATGGTGTAGGAGGTAGGTTACTGAAAGCAGTGAAGAGTTTTTACGAGGATAGTGAGACTCAAGTTAGAGTATGTAGGAAAGAGGGAAATTATTTCCCAGTAAAAGTAGGCCTTAACAAGGATGTGTGATGTCAGCGTGGTTGTTTAATATATTTATAGATGGGGTTGTAAGAGAAGTAAATGCGAGGGTCTTGGCAAGAGGCGTGGAGTTAAAAGATAAAGAATCACACATAAAGTGGGAGTTGTCACAGTTGCTCTTTGCTGATGACACTGTGCTCTTGGGAGATTCTGAAGAGAAGTTGCAGAGGTTGGTGGATGAATTTGGTAGGGTATGCAAAAGAAGAAAATTAAAAGTGAATACAGGAAAGAGTAAGGTTATGAGGATAACAAAAAGATTAGGTGATGAAAGATTGGATATCAGATTGGAGGGAGAGAGTATGGAGGAGGTGAATGTATTCAGATATTTGGGAGTGGATGTGTCAGCGGATGGGTCTATGAAAGATGAGGTGAATCATAGAATTGATGAGGGGAAAAGGGTGAGTGGTGCACTTAGGAGTCTGTGGAGACAAAGAACTTTGTCCTTGGAGGCAAAAAGGGGAATGTATGAGAGTATAGTTTTACCAATGCTCTTATATGAGTGTGAAGCATGGGTGATGAATGTTGCAGCGAGGAGAAGGCTGGAGGCAGTGGAGATGTCATGTCTGAGGGCAATGTGTGGTGTGAATATAATGCAGAGAATTCATAGTTTGGAAGTTAGGAGGAGGTGCGGGATTACCAAAACTGTTGTCCAGAGGGCTGAGGAAGGGTTGTTGAGGTGGTTCGGACATGTAGAGAGAAGGGAGCGAAACAGAGTGACTTCAAGAGTGTATCAGTCTGTAGTGGAAGGAAGGCGGGGTAGGGGTCGGAATAGGAAAGGTTGGAGGGAGGGGGTAAAGGAGGTTTTGTGTGCAAGGGGCTTGGACTTCCAGCAGGCATGCGTGAGCGTGTTTGATAGGAGTGAATGGAGACAAATGGTTTTTAATACTTGACGTGCTGTTGGAGTGTGAGCAAAGTAACATTTATGAAGGGGTTCAGGGAAACCGGCAGGCCGGACTTGAGTCCTGGAGATGGGAAGTACAGTGCCTGCACTCTGAAGGAGGGGTGTTAATGTTGCAGTTTAAACTGAAGTGTAAAGCACCCTTCTGGCAAGACAGTGATGGAGTGAATGATGGTGAAAGTTTTTCTTTTTCGGGCCACCCTGCCTTGGTGGGAATCGGCCAGTGTGATAATAAAATAATAAAATAATGTATAATAATAATACATATAACAATAGTACAATTATCATTTCTAATATGCGTCTGGCTACCACATCTCATATTTATGTTTATTTATTCTACTGTGGGGTGTATTTATCATCTTTATATGTTATGCATCGTGTTTATTATATAATTTTGAAAAAATATCATAGATGGTTTAATGAAAATGTGTTTATTAACGCAATATACGACATTTAAATGAGACTCGGTGATTATTATTATCGTTACTAATATGACGTCTGGAGACATAAGAGACTCTTACTGATTTTAATGTGTACCTGCATGCCAGCACAGTATGTAAGTTTATTTAGGTACTGGTATACATAAGTATAATTATCAGAGTACAGTGGACCCCCGCATAACGATTACCTCCGAATGCGACCAATTATGTAAGTGTATTTATGTAAGTGCGTTTGTACGTGTATGTTTGGGGGTCTGAAATGGACTAATCTACTTCACAATATTCCTTATGGGAATAAATTCGGTCAGTACTGGCACCTGAACATACTTACGGAGTGAAAAAATATCGTTAACCGGGGGTCCACTGTACGTATATATAAAATATGAAATAACTTTTAAAAACACTTGAAATTTGGGAGTTTCCAGACAGAATGGAGAGAGTGCTTACGGATCTCACAGAGAATGTAAACAAACTGGGTAGGGCGCAATGACCGTATTACAAAGTCAGGTGGGGGGAGCCGTATAGCGAGTTTTGGTCTTAATTTGAAATGACCGTATTAGCGGAACACTGTAAAGCGAAATGCCATAAAGCGAAATGCCGTAAAGCGGGGCCCTACTGTATAGGCCTACCAGCTTTCTCTCACTAGATTTGAGGGCGCTAGAATTTAGGCATACTAGTACGTCAAAAACCCTGGGGCGTAAGCTGTACTAGTACAACCGAAACCCTGAAAGGGTTAATTCTGTAAGGAAAAATTTTTTTTTTTCTTCAAAAATTCTTGGACCCTGGTGCACCCTCTGTGATTTGGACTCTGGACCCTAAAAAGCGTTAAAATCCATCAGCTTTTGTGCTTTTTTTTAAGTTTTTTTTTTTTTTTTTTTTTTTATCACACTGGCCGATTCCCACCAAGGCAGGGTGGCCCGAAAAACAAAAACTTTCACCATCATTCACTCCATCACTGTCTTGCCAGAAGGGTGCTTTACACTTCAGTTTTTAAACTGCAACATTAACACCCCTCCTTCAGAATGCAGGCACTGTACTTCCCATCTCCAGGACTCAAGTCCGGCCTGCCGGTTTCCCTGAACCCCTTCATAAATGTTACTTTGCTCACACTCCAACAGCACGTCAAGTATTAAAAACCATTTGTCTCCATTCACTCCTATCAAATATGCTCACGCATGCCTGCTGGAAGTCCAAGCCCCTCGCACACAAAACCTCCTTTACCCCCTCCCTCCAACCTTTCCTAGGCCGACCCCTACCCCGCCTTCCTTCCACTACAGACTGATACACTCTTGAAGTTATTCTGTTTCGCTCCATTCTCTCCACATGTCCGAACCACCTCAACAACCCTTCCTCAGCCCTCTGGACAACAGTTTTGGTAATCCCGCACCTCCTCCTAACTTCCAAACTACGAATTCTCTGCATTATATTCACACCACACATTGCTCTCAGACATGACATCTCCACTGCCTCCAGCCTTCTCCTCGCTGCAACATTCATCACCCATGCTTCACACCCATATAAGAGCGTTGGTAAAACTATACTCTCATACATTCCTCTCTTTGCCTCCAAGGACAAAGTTCTTTGTCTCCACAGACTCCTAAGTGCACCACTCACCCTTTTCCCCTCATCAATTCTATGATTCACCTCATCTTTCATAGACCCATCCGCTGACACGTCCACTCCCAAATATCTGAATACATTCACCTCCTCCATACTCTCTCCCTCCAATCTGATATCCAATCTTTCATCACCTAATCTTTTTGTTATCCTCATAACCTTACTCTTTCCTGTATTCACTTTCAATTTTCTTCTTTTGCACACCCTACCAAATTCATCCACCAATCTCTGCAACTTCTCTTCAGAATCTCCCAAGAGCACAGTGTCATCAGCAAAGAGCAACTGTGACAACTCCCACTTTATGTGTGATTCTTTATCTTTTAACTCCACGCCTCTTGCCAAGACCCTCGCATTTACTTCTCTTACAACCCCATCTATAAATATATTAAACAACCACGGTGACATCACACATCCTTGTCTAAGGCCTACTTTTACTGGGAAATAATTTCCCTCTTTCCTACATACTCTAACTTGAGCCTCACTATCCTCGTAAAAACTCTTCACTGCTTTCAGTAACCTACCTCCTACACCATACACCTGCAACATCTGCCACATTGCCCCCCTATCCACCCTGTCATACGCCTTTTCCAAATCCATAATTACCACAAAGACCTCTTTAGCCTTATCTAAATACTGTTCACTTATATGTTTCACTGTAAACACCTGGTCCACATATCCCCTACCTTTCCTAAAGCCTCCTTGTTCATCTGTTATCCTATTCTCCGTCTTATTCTTAATTCTTTCAATAATAACTCTAACATACACTTTGCCAGGTATACTCAACAGATTTATCCCCCTATAATTTTTGCACTCTCTTTTATCCCCTTTGCCTTTATACAAAGGAACTATGCATGCTCTCTGCCAATCCCTAGGTACCTTACCCTCTTCCATACATTTATTAAATAATTGCACCAACCACTCCAAAACTACATCCCCACCTGCTTTTAACATTTCTATCTTTATCCCATCAATCCCGGCTGCCTTACCCCCTTTCATTTTACCTACTGCCTCACGAACTTCCCCCACACTCACAACTGGCTCTTCCTCACTCCTACAAGATGTTGTTCCTCCTTGCCCTATACACGAAATCACAGCTTCCCTATCTTCATCAACATTTAACAATTCCTCAAAATATTCCCTCCATCTTCCCAATACCTCTAACTCTCCATTTAATAACTCTCCTCTCCTATTTTTAACTGACAAATCCATTTGTTCTCTAGGCTTTCTTAACTTGTTAATCTCACTCCAAAACTTTTTCTTATTTTCAACAAAATTTGTTGATAACATCTCACCCTCTCTCTCATTTGCTCTCTTTTTACACTGCTTCACCACTCTCTTAACCTCTCTCTTTTTCTCCATATACTCTTCCCTCCTTGCATCAATTCTACTTTGTAAAAACTTCTCATATGCTAACTTTTTTTCCCTTACTACTCTCTTCACATCATCATTCCACCAATCGCTCCTCTTCCCTCCCGCACCCACTTTCCTGTAACCACAAACTTCTGCTGAACACTCTAACACTACATTTTTAAACCTACCCCATACCTCTTCGACCCCATTGCCTATGCTCTCATTAGCCCATCTATCCTCCAATAGCTGTTTATATCTTTCCCTAACTGCCTCCTCTTTTAGTTTATAAACCTTCACCTCTCTCTTCCCTGATGCTTCTATTCTCCTTGTATCCCATCTACCTTTTACTCTCAGTGTAGCTACAACTAGAAAGTGATCTGATATATCTGTGGCCCCTCTATAAACATGTACATCCTGAAGTCTACTCAACAGTCTTTTATCTACCAATACATAATCCAACAAACTACTGTCATTTCGCCCTACATCATATCTTGTTTACTTATTTATCCTCTTTTTCTTAAAATATGTATTACCTATAACTAAACCCCTTTCTATACAAAGTTCAATCAAAGGGCTCCCATTATCATTTACACCTGGCACCCCAAACTTACCTACCACACCCTCTCTAAAAGTTTCTCCTACTTTAGCATTCAGATCCCCTACCACAATTACTCTTTCACTTGGTTCAAAAGCTCCTATACATTCACTTAACATCTCCCAAAATCTCTCTCTCTCCTCTGCATTCCTCTCTTCTCCAGGTGCATACACGCTTATTATGACCCACTTCTCGCATCCAACCTTTACTTTAATCCACATAATTCTTGAATTTACACATTCATATTCTCTTTTCTCCTTCCATAACTGATCATTCAACATTACTGCTACCCCTTCCTTTGCTCTAACTCTCTCAGATACTCCAGATTTAATCCCATTTATTTCCCCCCACCAAAACTCCCCTACCCCCTTCAGCTTTGTTTCGCTTAGGGCCAGGACATCCAACTTCTTTTCATTCATAACATCAGCAATCATCTGTTTCTTGTCATCCACACTACATCCACGCACATTTAAGCATCCCAGTTTTATAAAGTTTTTCTTCTTCTCTGTTTTAGTAAATGTCTACAGGAGAAGGGGTTACTAGCCCATTGCTTCCGGCATTTTAGTCGCCTCATACGACACACATGGCTTATGGAGGAAAGATTCTTTTCCACTTCCCCATGGACAATAGAAGAAATAAAGAGGAACAAGAGCTATTTAGAAAAAGGAGAAAAACCTAGATGTATGTATATATATATGCATGTACGTGTCTGTGTGACTGTGACTGTGAAATAAACCACGATGGGGCCAAAGAAAGTCCTTAGTAAAGTTCCTTTGGTAAAGAAAGTGAGAAACACGATGGAATTTAAGAAAGAAGTTATTGAACTTGCCAAGATGTATGGGAAATCCAAATCAACAATCACTTCCATCCTGGCAAAGAAAGTAGAAATCAAGGAAACTAATGTTGTGAAAGGGAATTTAGCAGGGAGGCAGGGAGTGTAACAGGCAGGCAGGGAGTGTAGCATGGAGGGAGATTGTGTAGCAGGGAGGCAGGGAGTGTAGTAGGAAAATCAAGGAAACTAGTGTTGTAAAAGGGAGTATAGCAGGCAGGCAGGCAGGGAGTGTAGTGGGGAGGCAGGACCCCAATGGAAATAAGTCACTCTGGCTGACTTTTTTGGGTTATCCTAGGTTCTTTACACATATGCTGTGGAAGGGAGGGAAGGAGTGTAGCATTGAGGGAGGGAGTGTAGCATGGAGGGAGGGAGTGTAGCAGGGAGGCAGGGAGTGTAACAGGCAGGCAGGGAGTGTAGCATGGAGGCAGGGAGTGTAACAGGCAGGCAGGGAGTTTAGCAGGGAGTGTAATAGGCTGGCAGGGAATGTAGCATGGGGGCAGGGAGTGTAGCAGGGAAACAGGGAGTGTGGAAGGGAAGCAGGGAGTGTAGCAGGCAGGCAGGGAGTGGAGCATGGAGGGAGGGAGTGTAGCAGGGAAAGAGGGAGTGTAGAATGGAGGCAGGGAGTGTAGCAGGCATGCAGGGAGTGTAGCAGCCATGCAGGAAGTGTAGCAGGCAGGGAGGGAAGTAACCCCAGAGAGGGCTTTGATACCTGAAGTCCTTATGGAGGGGTATTCCCCTTCCAGACAATAATCAGTCCTTCCTCTCTCCTCCTCTCCCCTGTCTTCCATACTCTAACAAGAATCTTCAATAAAGGTATGTAATAGTGATTTAAATGTTGTGTATGCAAAACTATAATTAATCTTTAAAAAAAATTATTTTTTTGTTAATATTTTTGGGTGTCTGGAACGGATTAATTGTATTTACATTTAATTCTTACGGGAATTTTTTTTTTTTATTAACACACTGGCCGATTCCCACCAAGGCAGGGTGGCCCGAAAAAGAAAAACTTTCACCTTCATTCACTCCATCACTGTCTTGCCAGAAGGGTGCTTTACACTACAGTTTTTAAACTGTAACATTAACACCCCTCCTTCAGAGTGCAGGCACTGTACTTCCCATCTCCAGGACTCGAGTCCGGCCTGCCGGTTTCCCTGAATCCCTTCATAAATGTTACTTTGCTCACACTCCAACAGCACGTCAAGTATTAAAAACCATTTGTCTCCATTCGCTCCTATCAAACACGCTCATGCATGCCCGCTGGAAGTCCAAGCCCCTCGCACACAAAACCTCCTTTACCCCCTCCCTCCAACCTTTCCTAGGCCGACCCTTACCCCGCCTTCCTTCCACTACAGACTGATACACTTGCTCCATTCTCTCTACATGTCCGAACCACCTCAACAACCCTTCCTCAGCCCTCTGGACAACAGTTTTGTCAATCCCGCACCTCCTCCTAACTTCCAAACTACGAATTCTCTGCATTATATTCACACCACACATTGCACTCAGACATGACATCTCCACTGCCTCCAGCCTTCTCCTCGCTGCAACATTCATCACCCATGCTTCACACCCATATAAGAGCGTTGGTAAAACTATACTCTCATACATTCCCCTCTTTGCCTCCAAGGACAAAGTTCTTTGTCTCCACAGACTCCTAAGTGCACTACTCACCCTTTTCCCCTCATCAGTTCTATGATTCACCTCATCTTTCATAGACCCATCCGCTGACACGTCCACTCCCAAATATCTGAATACATTCACCTCCTCCATACTCTCTCCCTCCAGTCTGATATCCAATCTTTCATCACCTAATCTTTTTGTTATCCTCATAATCTTACTCTTTCCTGTATTCACTTTTAATTTTCTTCTTTTACATACCCTACCAAATTCATCCACCAACCTCTGCAACTTTTCTTCAGAATCTCCCAAGAGCACAATGTCATCAGCAAAGAGCAACTGTGACAACTCATACTTTATAAGTGATTCTTTATCTTTTAACACCACGCCTCTTACCAAGACCCTCGCATTTACTTCTCTTACAACCCCATCTATAAATATATTAAACAACCACGCTGACATCACACTTTCTTGTCTAAGGCCTACTTTTACTGGGAAATAATCTCCCTCTTTCCTACATACTTTAACTTGAGCCTCACTATCCTCATAAAAACTCTTCACTGCTTTCAGTAACCTACCTCCTATACCATACACCTGCAACATCTGCCGCATTGCCCCCCTATCCACCCTGTCATACACCTTTTCCAAATCCATAAATGTCACAAAAACCTCTTTAGCCTTATCTAATACTGTTCACTTATATATTTCACTGTAAACACCTGGTCCACACACCCCCTACCTTTCCTAAAGCCTCCTTGTTCATCTGCTATCCTATTCTCCGTCTTACTCTTAATAATTCAATAAAAACTCTACCATACACTTTACCATGTATACTCAACAGACTTATCCCCCTATAATTTTTGCACTCTCTTTTGTCCCCTTTGCCTTTATACAAAGGAACTATGCATGCTCTCTGCCAATCCCTAGGTACCTTACCCTCTTCCATACATTTATTAAATAGTAGCACCAACCACTCCAAAACTATATCCCCACCTGCTTTTAACATTTCTATCTTTATCCCATCAATCCCGGCTGCCTTACCCCCTTTCATTTTACCTACTGCCTCACGAACTTCCCCCACACTCACAACTGGCTCTTCCTCACTCCTACAAGATGTTATTCCTCCTTGCCCTATACACAAAATCACAGCTTCCCTGTCTTCATCAACATTTAACAATTCCTCAAAATATTCCCTCTGTCTTCCCAATACCTCTAACTCTCCATTTAATAACTCTCCTCTCCTATTTTTAACTGACAAATCCATTTGTTCTCTAGGCTTCCTTATCTTGTTAATCTCACTCCAAAACTTTTTCTTATTTTCAACAAAATTTGTTGATAACATCTCACCCACTCTCTCATTTGTTCTCTTTTTACATTGCTTCACCACTCTCTTTGTATATTGCTTCACCACTCTCTTAACCTCTCTCTTTTTCTCCATATACTCTTCCCTCCTTGCATCACTTCTGCTTTGTAAAAACTTTTCATATGCTAACTTTTTCTCCATTACTACTCTCTTTACATCAACATTCCACCAATCACTCCTCTTCCCTCCCGCACCCACTTTCCTGTAACCACAAACTTCTGCTGAACACTCTAACACTACATTTTTAAACCTACCCCATACCTCTTCGACCCTATTGCCTGTGCTCTCATTAGCCTATCTATCCTCCAATAGCTGTTTATATCTTACCCTAACTGCCTCCTCTTTTAGTTTATAAACCTTCACCTCTCTCTTCCCTGATGCTTTTATTCTCCTTGTATCCCATCTACCTTTTACTCTCAGTGTAGCTACAACTAAAAAGTGATCTGATATATCTGTGGCCCCTCTGTAAACATGTACATCCTGAAGTCTACTCAAGAGTCTTTTATCCACCAATACGGGAAATATTGCTTCTAATTTAGGCCTTTTCGAATTGAGGCCGACCTTCTGGAACGGATTACGGCCGATATTCGGGGTGTCACTGTACTATTATTTCTGTTTCATTTGTAGTGTTAAGCAGTAAAAATAACATAATACAGCACGACAGTGAACTACAATTACAGATTCATTTATATTTTTGTAAGCTCTGGAGGTCTAAAAAAAAGTTGTTTGGCCATTTTGGGGCTCCCAGGAACTTAACTCTATTTTTCCCACAAATTCTTCAGTTTATCTAACGCGGATTTACCTAACACGCCATTTCCAAGAATATAATGGTGTAATATAATGGTCTTCTATACCCTAAAACAAAAAATAGTCACCGTCATTCAATCATTCATTCAATAGCTGTTTTACCAAAGGTCAGCAAGCATTACAATTCAAATGATGCCATTGTTGTCCCAGCTACTCTGCAGACAGTGGCTGTCTGTGGCACCAAATAGTGGCGGGGATGACAGTTTTTAACGTGCACTCTGGTATAACTTTAAATCATATCTAGCAAATCAAACTGATGCAGTCTCCCTCAGTGCAGTTGGAAGTGACTGTCAGTCTTCTAAGGAAGGCTGAAACTGTTCTCAGCACTTGCAGAGCAACAGGATTTGTAGCTACTCAAACTTCATCAGTGGAGGACAGTCCGATCTACGGTAGATGGTAGGCAGCTGTTTGAACTGCCATCTACAAGCATGACAGCACTTAAGTTGCTGGCATTTGTCCATGAAAAGCATATCACTGAGATCTAGCTCAACCTTTGAGTCACCCTCAGGGTTGCTGTTACCCTTTCGGTGACAGTGAATGTTGGGACAGAGAGGATTTTTTTCAAGCTCAAACTGAAAAATACTTACCTGAGGTTCACCATTATGCAAAACTACCTCAGCAGTAGTGATGTCATCAGCATTAAAAATGTGGTTTTGGGGCAGATTTCCCATGATAGCATTGATGACTTTGTATCAAGGAAGAACAGTAGGATCAATTACTAGACCTAAAACTTTCAAACCAAATTTAACATTATTTGTTATCTGGTAATTTTGTTCTTATATGAAGATACATTATGTGCACTCTTAATGTTTTTTTTTTATTTTTGTGTGCAACATTTATTAGTTTTGGTCTCAAGGCAACTTGTTCTTGTTTGAAACTCAGAATAAATGAAGGTGGTGGTTCTTTGTATTTTAACCCTTTGAGGGTTTCGGACGTACTAGTACAGCTTACGCGAAGGGGTTTTTGATATACTAGTACGCATAAATTCTGGCGCCGTCAAATCTCGTGGGAAAAGGCTGGTAGGCCTAGATGTGAGAGAATGGGTCTGTGTGGTCAGTGTGCGCGGTAGAAAAAAAATCTGGGACCCAGTGGTGCATTGTGGGAACGCCATCTTAGTAAACAATGTCCACCATGCCTCGCGGTAAGAAGCTCCTCACTCCTCGGTGAATTGGGACACTTTTGTTCCCCAGTGACAGTTCTAATACAGATGGAAGTGCCAGTGAAGACGGGTTTCAAGGTTTTGGTGAGGTTTTGACCGAAACTAATGACCATAATATCGGTAATAGTGAGAAAAACCCAGACGACCCTCAGTCTTCCACCTCTGGTGCTGGGCCATCTTGTTCATGTTCAGTTGTACCAGAATCCAAGAGGAAACTCCTATTTTCTCAAATCCCAGACTTAGATGAGAGCATTTGTGATGATAGTGATAGTGAATATGAACTACAAGCTCTTCAAACTAGTTCCAGTAGTGATAGTGAAGTGCAATATTCCCCAGGAAGCGTCAGTATATACGACGATGTATGAGCTCTGGTAGTGTGCCATATGCTATTCCAAGGGGAAGGAGTACATCTTGGAGTACATCCCGTGGCTGTACAACAGGAACAGTGAAAATGACGATGATACTGTTGCAATTAGGATGGAAAATGTGTGTGGTGGTAGTGGTGCCAACAGTGAGGCACCAGCAGTGGGCCATGCTGCCACCCACGCCGCTGCCTCAACTGATCTACAACAAAGGCCACCATCCCCAACCCACCCACCACACCAGCCTTCACAACCACAACCTCCACAACCACAACCTCCACAACCACAACCACCTGTCATTGTCCAGTACCCACCAGCAGACTGCACCTGGGATTGGCAGGAAGCTGTCAATTTTCTTCCAAATCCCCACCAGTTTGATGACAGCCAAAGTGGAATACGCCGTACCATCTTGTACACTTGGGAACAATGCCACTGAACTGGAATGTTTTGAGTTATTCTTTGACGAACCCCTGATGGAAAGTATTGTCATGGAAAGCAACACGTACTACGAGTACACCATGGCAAACACATTACTTTCACCAAAATCACGTCTACACCAGTGGAAGGAGGCAATTGTGGCTGAGATGTATCTTTTCTTTGCCACAATAATGCTTATGCCACATGTGTATAAGCACAAAGTGAAATCATACTGGTCAACAGACCGCCTGATTGCAACCCCAGGTTTCAGTGATATAATGCCAGTGAATCAATTTGTGCTAATGTTACATATGCTTCACTTCTCAGACAAAACCAGGCCTGACAGAAACGACAGGTTATATAAGATTAGGAATGTGTTTGTGTATCTGAAAGAGAAATTCAGTATGCATTTTTATCCCTTCAGGAAGCTTGTAATTGACGAGTCTTTGATTCTGTTCAAAGGAAGACTCTCTTTCAAGCAGTACATACCAAGGAAGAGGAAACGCTTTGGTATAAAGTTGTTTGTGCTTTGTGATTGTTACAGTGGTCTGGTATTGGATATTATTGTGTACACTGGAAGTTATACATTGCAAAATACCAGGAAGTTATTGGGCATCTCTGGTGATGTGGTTAGAACAATGATAGAACCATACCTTGGTAAGGGGCATATATTATATACAGATAACTGGTACACAAGCCCCTCACTCAGTGATTTTTTGCGAGTGAACATGACAGATGTGTGTGGCACAGTGCGTGCAAATTGGAAACATATGCCCAGGTTTGACGCTGGCACTCGTTGAGGTGAGGTGCAGGCATTTTCTGACAATGATATCATGGCATTTCGGTGGCATGACAAACGAGATGTCACACTGTTGTCATCAGTTCACCCTAATGAAATGGCAGACAGTGGCAGGCAGCATAGAGAGAGCAATGAACCCATTCTAAAACCTGCAGCTGTGATTGATTACACCTTCAACATGCGTTCAGCGGAAATGTGACATGCAGATTGCTTTTGCTGATTGTGTTCGCAAGGGTTATAAGTGGTACATCAAACTCTTTTTCCATCTTCTGGACATTTCCATGCTCAATGCTTTTAATATGTATGAGATGAGGACCAGAAACAAACCACAGTATGGCGAATTCTGTTTGTCTTTCATCAGACAAATAGTATTCAAGTACCAAGGAAGAACACCTGCAATTGACCGCCCACCAAATTATCAACAACTACCTGTTCGTCTGAAGCATGGTGATCACTTCCTAGTAAAACTGCCTGCTACTGCTTTCAAGAAAAAGGCTCAGAAGAGGTGTTACGTCTGTGCACATACAAGGAAATGCCCACAACAATGCAGAGACACTCGTTTTATGTGTGAGGAGTGTAAAACATCACTGTGCATGACATCATGTTTCAAAGAGTTCCACAGGCTGCAGAACTTCTAGAAATATTCCCTGTAACTGTATATGTGTATATAAAATATAGAAAAATAGTAATAAACAACATTTCATATCGTTTGTTTGTGTAAATATTTTCTATAAACAAAATAATGACAACAGTGTTTATGCCCTTATTGTGTAGTATTGAAAAAGAAATAGCTTACAAAATACTGATCATATTGGTCTCAGAGGCCATAAAAGTTACTCAGAAAAAGAAAAATTGAAAAATAATTGAAAATAGTACGTTCTTCTTCTTCTTTTTTCAACGTACCAGCCGTATCCCACTGAGGTGGGGTGGCCCAAAAGAAAAAACTAAAGTTTCTCCTTTTAAATTTAGTAATATATACAGGAGAAGGGGTTACTAGCCCCTTGCTCCCGGCAGTTTAGTCGCCTCTTATGACACGCATGGCTTACAGAGGAAGAATTCTGTTCCACTTCCCCATGGAGAAAATAGTACATAAAAAAGTAAATAGAAAAATACTGGGTGACGGCAGTCGGCGATGTTACCAGATGTTGTTCAATTTTGGCAAACTTCATGCCTCCATATCTCGGTAAGTGTTGATGGTAAAAAAATTTTGTTTAGCCTATAATGTTTAGGAAAAAAAAACTATTTTTTCATAAGAAAAAATAATTTTTTTTTTTAAATTTGGCCGACCCTGAGAACGAGTCTCAGAGAGGGCCTGTTGACCCTCAAAGGGTTAAACAGTGTGTTCAATGTTTTTTTGTGGCAGAAGTTATTCACCAGGGAAGGAAGGGTGTATGTTGTTGACACAAAATGGCAGAGCATCTTTGTATGATCTTAACTATGGCACCAAGATATTACTTACGTGACCAAAACTGCCAGGACCTCCTCTACTTTCATAACCCCACCATTGACCCCGTACTCTGTTTAGATACCTATTTTCGTAATGCCTTTGCTGGTAGACACTTGGTTACTGCAGTCTTTATGATCTTGAAAAGGTGTAAGACACTATTTGGTGATATAACATCTTGGCCCAAGCTCATTCCTTAGGGCTTCAAAACAGTCTGCCACTTTTCCTTAAAAATTTCTTATCTGAGAGGCATTTCTGTGTCCGGGTTAATATGTTTACTCCTGGCTTTGTCCCAGCAGAAGGTGTCCCTCAAGGCTGTGTTCTTTGGCACAACTCTTTTACTACTTGCTATCAATGACCTTGCCTCTGTTCTCCCATCTAATATTTGATCATCACTTTGCTGATGATTTTGCTATAGCTTTCACAGGCACTGACTGTCACCTAGTAGCAAGCTCTCTTCAGAATGCTATCAACTGTGTTTCTTACTGGGCCACTACTCATAGGTTTAAATTTTGTTACTAAAACACACCAGATTACTTGTACAAGAGACATTGTTGTCCTTAAAACCACATTATACCTGTATGGTTCCATATCCTGAACAAGAATGTCCAAGTTTCTCACCTTTCTGTTTGATTGCTGGATGTCCTGGAAACCTTGCATAACCTCCCTGAAAGGAACTTGACATAGCTGGCTGAATCTTCGTAAAACTCTTTGTCTAGTTTAACCCTTTGACTGTTTCAGGCCCCTCTCTGAAACTGTCATTCTATGTCGCCAAATATTCGAAAAAAAAAAAAATTATTTTTTCTTATGAAAATGTTAGGAATATTTTTACTAGTGTTTTAAGCCTAAAAAAAAAATTTTGCCATCAGTACTTACCAAGATATAGAGCCGCAAAAATTTGCAGAAATTGACGTGCGTACGGCAACAGCGGCGACTGCCGCCCACCCGGTATTCTTTTATTTACTCTAATTCAAAGGTTTCTTGCATTTTTCAATATTTTTCTTTTCCAGGTAACTTATGTGGCCTGTGAGACCAATGTAAGGTGCATTGTTCAAATATACACTCATTATTTACAACACAATAACAGAACAAACTTTATCACTATTAGTTTGTGTATACACTTTGTTTACACAAACAAACAATACAAAACAATGTTTATTACTATTGTTCCATAATATATATACATATGTACAGTCACTAACCACGTTCCTAGAACTGCTGCAGCTTGTGGAACTCTTTGAAACATGGGTATATGCAGAGGGGCACTTCACACTCCTCACACATAAAACGAGTGTCTCTGCGTGTTTGTGGGCGTTTTGTGGTATGCATACATACATAACACCTCTTCTGAGCATTTTTCTTGGCAGTAGTAGGAGGCAGTTGTATGGGGTAGTGATCACCAGGCCTCATACGAGATGACGTCTGTGGGCGCTGGTCTATTGCAGGAGTTGCTCCTTTGTACTTTGCAATTATATGTCTGATTACTGACAGGCAAAATTCACCATATTTTGGTGTTTTGTTGGTCTTCAACTTGTATATGTTATAAGCATTTAGCATAGAGATATCAACAAGATGGAAAAAAAGTTTGATATACCACTTATAACTCTTGCGTACACAGTCTGCAAACCCAATCTGCATGTCACATTTGTCCACTAAGCGCATATTGAGGTTGTAGTCCATGACAGCTGCAGGCTTTAGAATGGGTTCATTGGTCTCTCTGTTGTCCCTGCCACTGGGTACCATTTCGTTTGTGTGAACTGATGTCAACAATGTGACATCACATTTGTCATGCCACCGAAATGCCATGATGTCATTGGCAGCAAAGGCTTGCACCTCACCTCTGCGAGTGCCAGCGTCGAACCTTGGCATATGTTTGCGATTACCACGCACTGTGCCACACACGTCTGTCAAGTTCACTCGCAAGAAATCACTGAGTAAGGGGCTTGTGTACCAGTTATCAGTAAATAACATATGCCCCTTACCAAGATATGGTTCCATCATTGTTCGAACCACATCACCAGAGATACCCAATAACTTCATGGTATCTCTCAAAGTATTACTGCCAGTGTACACAATAATATCTAAAACAAGACCACTTCTGCAATCACACAGTACAAATAGCTTTATACCAAAGCGTTTCCTCTTGCTTGGTATATATTGCTTGAATGAGAGTCTTCCTTTGAATAAAATCAAGGACTCATCAATAACAAGCTTCCTGAAGGGATAAAAATACATGCAGCACTTTTGTTTCAGGTACATAAACACATTTCTTATCTTATATAACCTGTCGCTTCTGTCAGGCCTGGTTTTGTCTGAAAAGTGTAACATACGCAACAGTATCAGGAAACGATTGACACCTATAATGTCACTAAAACCTGGAGTTGAAATCAGGCGATCTGTTGTCCAGTATGTGGTGACAGTGTGCTTATACACATGTGGCATAAGCATTATTGTGGCAAAAAACAGGTACATCTCTGCCACAGTTGTCTCCTTCCACTTGTGTAGCCGTGATTTTGGTGAGAGAATTGTATTTGCCATGGTGTAATCACAGTATGTATTTGTTTCCCTGACAATGATGTCCATCAGGGGTTCATCGAAAAATAACTCAAAGCAGTCCAGTTCACTGGCATTGTTCCCAAGTGGACAAGATGGCTTTATTCCACTTTGTGTTTCATCAAAGTCATGGGGACTGGGAACAAACTCGTCACCGTCCTGCCAATCCCAGATGCGGTCTGCTGGTGGGGTCTGGATATTGTACCGTGGTTGTGGCTGTGCAGGTTGTGGTGGTGCAGGTTGTGGCAGTGTGGGGTAGGGTGAGGCTGGTTGTTCTGCTGAGTCAGCCGCGTGGCTAGTAGCGTGGCCCGGTGATGGTGCCACATGGGCCGTGCCACCCTCACTATCACCACCACTGCCTCCTCCCTCACTGTCACCATTCATACCCATCGTTACAATATCGTCATCTTCACTATCAGGTCGTGGTGTTGGGCCACGGGATGTGCTCCCAGAGTTTCTCCTTCCCCTTGGAACAACATATGAAACACTACCAGACCGCATGCTACGTCGTACATACTGGCGCTTCACTGGAGAATATTCACTCTCACTGTCACTAGAACTGCTTTCAATGACCTTGAAATCACTATCACTATCACTATCACTGCTATCATCAGGGTGTTGTACACGACCAAATAGTTTCCTCTTTCGTCCTGGTACAGGCAAACGTGAACGTGAACAAGCCGGCACAGCACCAGAGGTCGAAGGTTGTGGGTCATCTGGGTTTTCGTCACTATTTACGTTATCCTGGGCACTTTTTTCGGTAACACTCACTTGAAAACCCTTGAATTCACTGTCACTGACACTTTCATCGCTGTTAGAGCTATCACTTGGGAACAAAAGACCTCCAATCCGCCGAGGAGTGAGGAACTTCTTACCGAGAGGCATGGTGAAAATGGACTGACAACATGGCGTTCCCACAATGCACCGCTAGGTCCCAGATTTTTTTCACAGGGTGCACACCGACCACTGAGACCCATTCTCTCCCGTGTAGGCCTACCAGGCCTTTGGCGCTCGATTTGAAGCCGCTAGAATTTGTGCGTATAAATACGTCAGAAACATTGGCTCGTAAGACGTATTTATACGTCGGAAACAGTCAAAGGGTTAAGAACAAAAAGGTGCAATACTGTGATTGGAACAGTACACAAATAACCCACACATTTGTGAGTTATTTGTGTCTTGTTCTTTGTTCGTGGGGGGGCTGATAGATGAGCTCTCCTTCATCTCCATTTTGCAGCCACTTCCGCAACTGTTTCTAAACTTGATCGTTACTTTGTCTGCTCTCATGTCCTTATCATAGCAAATATTAGTAGATGTCCTTAGTTTGATCAGTGCCTCTTTTTTCTATGTCTCTTTTCTCTCCATATTCACACTCATGCCTTCCCTTAAGTTCCTACAGTTCTTGTCTGTTCTCTTGTTTCCCTGTGTGCGAAAGTTCAGTTCCTACTATAGCTTCTCGCTCCCTTTTTCTTAACCATATCCGATCTCGTTTTCATGCCATTGCAGTTTACACTGGTGATTGCAGGTCAGCTGAAGGTTTCAGGTTTGCAGCAGTTTTTCTGGACAGAGTTATACAAGATTGTATATTAAACTCGGCTAGCATTTTCACAGCTGAGTTGTATATAGTTCTCATGGCTGTTATACATATTGCATCCCTCCCTACCTCATTATTTGTAGTAGTTTCAGACTTCTTATGTGCTTTATAGGCCACCCAAAAATTTTATTCTCCTCATCCCATTGTTATTCATGTACAGCTTTGGTTGTACCACATTTCTAGTTAAAACAAAGACATCATTTTCTGCTGGGTCCCATGGAGGTACTACCATCCTGCCAAGTGAGTGTAAAATAGAAACCTGTAATTGTGTTACATGATGGTAGAATTGCTGGTGTCTTTTTTTCTGTCTCATGAACATGCAAAATATAATATAGCACGTAATGAAAGTAGTTTGTTGATTATATATATATGGGTGGATAAAGGGTTCATGGGTAGGATTCAGGATGTACATGTTTATAGAGGGGCAACAGATATACCAGATCATTATCTAGTTGTAGCTACAATTAAAGAGGTAGATGGGACAAAAGGAAAATTGCAACAGTAAGTAAGAGAGAGGTGAAAGTTTATAAACTAGGGAGGAGGAAGTTAGGGTGAGATATAAGCAACTTTTGGCAGAAAGGTGGACTAGTGCAAGTATGGGTAGTGGGGGGGGGAGGGTTGAAGAGGGATAGTATAGTTTTAAAAATGCAGTATTAGAATGTGAGGCAGAAGTTTCTGGCTATATGAGGGTGGATGCAGGAGGAAAGAGGAGTGATTAGTAGAATAATGAAGTTAAGGGTGCGATAAAAGAGAAAAAGGTAGCTTATGAGAGGTCTTGACAAAGCAAAACTGATATAAGAAGGGCAGAGTATATGGAGAGTAAAAGAAAGGTGAAGAGAGTGGTGAGAAAGTGCATAAGGAGAGCAAATGATAGAGTGGGAGAGGCACTATCAAGAAATTTTACTGAGAATAAGAAAATTTTTTGGAGCTAGATAAACAAGTTAAGAAAGCCTAGGGAACGAATGGATTTGTCAGTTAAAAACAGAGTAGGGGACTTAGTAGATGGGGAGCTGGAGGTATTGGGTAGATGGCAGGAATATTTTGAGGAACTTTTAAATGTCGATGAAGAAAGGGAGGCAGTAATTTCATCCAATGGCCAGGGAGGTATAACATCTTTTAGGAATGAAGAAGAGCAGGATATGAGTAGGGGGAAGGTGTGTGAGGCATTATGTTGAATGAAAGTGGGTAAAGCAGCTGGAACTGATGGTATCATGACAGAAATGTTAAAAGCAGGGACAGATATAGTGTTGGAGTTTACTTGGAGTTTACCTGAAGAGGGTTTCGGGAGTTAACACCCCCATGGCTTGGTCTCAGACCAGGCCTCATGGTGGATCAGGATCTGATCAACCAGGCTGTTACTGCTGGTCGCATGTAAGCTGACGTACGAACCACAGCCTGGTTGGTCAGATACTGACTTTAGGTAATTGGTATTTTTATTTAATGTATGAAAGAGGGGAAGGTACCTAGGGATTGGCAGAGAGCATGTATAATTCCTCTATGTAAAGGGAAGGGGGACAAAAGAGATTGTAAAAATTATAGGGGAATAAGTTTACTGAGTATACCAGGTAAAGTGTATTTTAGGGTCATTATTAAAAGAATTAGAGGTAAGACAGAGAGCAGGATTGCAGATGAGCAAGGAGGTTTGAGAATGGGTAAGGGATGTGTAGATCAGGTGTTTACATTGAAGCATATATGTGAACAGTATTTAGATAAAGGTAGGGAAGTTTTCATTGCATTTATGGATTTAGAAAAGACATATGATAGAGTGGATAAGGGAGCATTGTGGCAGATGTTGCAAGTGTATGGAATAGGTAGTACATTACTAAATGCTGTAAAGAGTTTTTATGAGGATAGTGAGGCTCAGGTTAGGGTATGTAGATGAGAGGGAGATTACTTCCCTGTAAAAGTAGGTCTTAGACAGGGATGTGTAATGTCACTGTGGTTGTTTAACACATTTATAGATGGAGCTGTAAAAGAAGTAAATGCTAGGGTGTTAGGGAGAGGGGTGGGATTAAATTATGAGGAATTAAATACAAAATGGGAATTGACTTTTTGCTGATGATACTGTGCTTTTGGGGAGATTCTAAAGAAAAGTTGCAAAAGTTAGTGGACGAGTTTGGGAGGGTGTGTGAAGGTAGAAAGTTGAAAGTGAATATAAATAAGAGTAAGGTGATGAAGGTATCAAACAATTTAGACAAAGAAAAATTGGATATCACATTGGAGGGTGGGAGTATGGAAGAAGCGAATGTTTTCAGATATTTGGGAGTTGACTTGTCAGCGGATGGGTTTATGAAGGATGAGGTAAACCAGAGAATTGATGAAGGAAACAAGGTGAGTGGTGCATTGAGGTATCTGTAGAGGCAAAGAACGTTATACATGGAGGCAAAGAAGGGAATGTATGAAAGTATAATGGTACCAACACTCTTACATGGGTGTGAAACATAGATTGTAAATGCTGCAGCGAGGAGGCAGCTGAAGGCAGTGGAGATGTCATGTCTAAGGGTAATATGTGGTGTAAATATTATGCAGAGAATTCGTAGTATGGAAATTAGGAGGAGGTGTGAAGTTACTAAAAGTATTGTCAGAGGGCTGAAGAGGGGCTGTTGATGTGGTTTTGGTCATTTAAGGAGAATGGAACAAAGTAGAATGACTTGAAGAGCTTATAAATCTATTGGGGAAGGAAGGCAGGGTAAGGGTCGTCCCTGAAAAAGTTGGAGGGAGAGGGTAAAGGATGTTTTGTGGGCAAGGGGCTTGGACTTCAAGCAAGTGTGCGTGAGCTTGTTAGATAGGAGTGAATGGAGACGAATGGTTTTTGGGAACTGATGACCTGTTGGAGTGTGAGCAGGGTAATATTTTGTGAAGGGATTCAGGGAAACTGGTTAACCGGACTTGAGTCCTGGAAATGGGAAGTACAATGTCCGCACTTTAAAGGAGGGGTTTAGGATATTGGCAGTTTGGAGGGACTTCTGAACTGTCGTATCTGAATGCCTTTGGAAAGACAGTGATTATGTATGAGTGATGGTGACAGTGTTGAATGATGATGAAAGTTTTTTCTTTCTTTTTGGGTCACCCTGCCTCAGTGGGAAACGGCCAACATGACAAAAAAAAAAAAAATAATGTAAGATTTCAGGTACGTCTTGCTACTTCTACTTTCACTTAGATCACACTACACATGCATATACAAGCATATATATACACACCCCTCCGGGTTTTCTTCTATTTTCTTATTAGTTTCTGTCCCTATTTATTTCCTCTAATCTCCATGAGAAAGTGAAACAGAGTTCTTCCTCAAGCCATGTCTGTCATAAGAGGCAACTAAAATGCCAGGAGCAAGGGGCTAGTAACCTCTTCTCCCGTATACATTACTAAATTTAAAAAGAGAAGCTTTAGTTTTTCTTTTTAGGTTACCCTGTCTCAGTGGGATATCACTAGCTTGTTAATTTATATTTCATGAGTTAGATAAGCTGAATTGCCTGCTGTGAGTCTCCAGACTGCTTATGATCACTTGTTAATAACCCTCTTTAATTGCATTTTCCTTCTGACCTATATATATGATAAGTGTTGCATGTATGGAAAGTGTTTTGGTGAGTGTTAATTGAATTTTGTTCAATATTTATCAGTAAATTTTTGATCATGTATTGTTCTTCTGGATACTCTGGTTTTCCCCCGTAAGAGTTTTAACATCACACTTAGCGCTCACCTTTAACATTCTCAGATCCTGAATTTAACCCCAGTTGTTGAGCAAGGTATTCCTTCATCACTATTTCAGTAGTGTATTAGTATACTGTAGATAGAGGTTGATAGATTTTAGGTTTCAGTCTGGTTGATAATTGGAGTGAGCTAATTGATAGCTTTCTTGTTGGTAAAAAATGCAAATATAAGGACATTTTTAATGTTTATTTAGCTCAGACAAGTATCATTAACATCTTTATATCTCTTGTTTCTTTTTTAGCATCCACTTGGCTGTTACAGTTCTACATACACAGCCAGAAGTATCTGATCGCTTCCTGAAAGATATCAGAGAAGTTACAGAGAATATATTGAAGAATCCAACTAAAGATGATGGAGACAGCGTGAGTGATATTATATTTAGTTATGAATAAGGTTTTAAGCTTCAGTTTTACATTTCTGTATGTGTAGTAATTTTTAATGTGTATAGCTCTGAATTAAGGTGAAATAAATGTAAAGTTAGAGGGGACACATTGTCTACTTAGTTATGGTCATGGTTGTCTTCAATAGTATACATTCTGTATAATGAGTAAGACTTCATCTAGGTTTCCAAATTTGTGCACCCATGATTTACTAGCACCCCATAATATAATACAGTGGAACCTCTACTTGCGAGTTTAATCCATTCCATGACCTTGCTCGCAACTGGATTTACTCGTTTGCAGAGTCAGTTTTCCTCATTTAAATTAATTGAAGTGCAATTAATCCGTTCCAGTGGAATTCTTTACTTCAGTAATTTCACTAATATAAACTTTTCGGCTTAATATGACATAATAAACAATATAAATAACATAGAAACCTGATATATACTCTAAAATGAATAAAATATGTAATTCATGTAGTGGTACGGGTGGTGTTAGTGGTGGACGAGAGTCTGTCTGGAGACCGGACAAAATACATACTTCTTGAATAATTTTACTAATATCATCTATACGGCTTATTTATCTATCACAGTTAATCTAATATGACATAACAAACAATATAAATAACATAGAAACCTGATATATAGTCCAGAATGAATAAAATGTCATTATATAGCTGCAGTCAGAATGATAACAAATTCCCACTACAGACAACACACACCACCAGTATTCAAAATTCTAAACCTACTCACAATACAAAACATCCATACTTATTACTGCACCTACTACATACATAGAACACTTAACTCTGACATAAACCTTCCCCTCAAACATCTCCTTACCAACCTTAACAGAACACATGACCATAACAGAAGGCACAGATCACTCTTTGATGTTCCTCGTGTCCATCTCACGCTATGCAAAAACTCAATGCACATAAAAGGCCCTAAAATCTGGAATTCATTACCTGTGAATATAAAAGAAACACTGTCTGTTTATAAATTCAAGTCTCTTCTCAAAAATCACTTACTCACTCACAACTAAATAAATACTGAACAATTGTATCTCATAAATTGTATCTCATATATGTATCTCATTATTGTATCTCATAAATGTCAACCTGTGACCCAATCAAACTTTGTTACTATTTAACTTCATTACCTAACAGAATACTCTATTCTACTGATTACACAGCAACACAGTAAATGACCATATGACCTGTCTTTGTAATACTCATTTGTACTAAATTGTTATCTGTTTTACAATAATTTTTGTACCACTGAATATATCATTGCTTAGTTAATCTTAAGTTAATTTTAAGCCTGCCCATAATGCTCTGCATACAAGGGGCTTTGGCGTGCTGCACTTTAAAAAATGTATTCTTTGTACTTCTCTATATCATGTTCAGATTAATAAATAAATAAATAAATAAATGAATAAATAAATAAATATATGTGGCGGCGGTGGCCGACGAGAGTTTGTCTGGAGACAGGACAAAATACTCCTTGAATATTTCGCTATCATCAACTCTACAGCTTATTTATCTATCACAGTTCATATAATATGACATAACAAACAGTATAAATAACATAGAAACCTGATATATAGTCCAGAATGAATAAAATGTCATTATATTTGTGGTGGCGGCGGCTGACGAGAGTTTGTCTGGAGACAGGACAAAATACTCTCTGAATATTTTGCTATCATCGACTCTATGGTTTATTTATCTATCATAGTTCATCTAATATGAAATAATAAACAATATAAATAACATAGAAACCTGATATATACTCTAAAATGAATAAAATATGTCATTATGTAACAGGTGGAGGCGGCCACAACCGCTCCCTCTTTGTTGTGGTAAACACTGCCATCTACTGATGGCCTTTTGAATCCGTCTATTATTATAATTATTATTATTTTGTAGTGCATTATTATTATATATGTATTATTCATTCTTTCAACACACCGGCCGTATCCCACCGAGGTGGGGTGGCCCAAAAGGAAAAACGAAAGTTTTAGTAATATATACAGGAGAAGGGGTTACTAGCCCCTTGCTCCTGGCATTTTTGTCGCCTCTTACAACACGCATGGCTTACGGAGAAAGTATTCTGTTCCACTTCCCCATGGAGAGAACAGGAAATAAACAAGAACAAGAACTAGTAAGAAAATAGAAGAAAACCCAGAGGGGTGTGTATATACTATATGCTTGTACATGTATGTGTAGTGTGACCTAAGTGTAAGTAAAAGTAGCAAGACGTACCTGAAACCTTGCATGTTCATGAGACAGAAAAAAAGACACCAGCAATCCTACCATTGTGTAAAGCAATTACAGGCTTCTGTTTTACACTCCCTTGGCAGGACGGTAGTACCTCCCTGGGCGGTTGCTGTCTACCAACCTACTACCTATCTCCCTGGGCGGTTGCTGTCTACCAACCTACTACCTACATATGTATTATTATGCATATTATACAGTGTTCCCTCGCTTTTCGTAGTTCTCGGCAATCGTAAATTTCGCCAATCATAGGGGTATTTTCGTATAAACATGGACTCGCTTTTCATAGGTTGACTCGCGAATAGTAGTTCATCCGGGACGCGTATGCACAGTGTGAGCCGGGGCGGCCTCCCTACCCAGCCAGTCTGGCATTGTTTACCAGTGAGTGAAGGTCCCCTCAAGTGCTCCTACGAAATATTTCATAATATTCCACTCATTTTAGTGCTTGCAATTACTAAATAAGCTACCATGGCTCCAAAGAAAGCTCCTAGTGCCAAGCCTGTGGTAAAGAAGGTGAGAAATATGTACAGTGACAAAGTCTTGGGCCATTTTCGGGAAGTGTTAAAGAGACGCCAGAAACAGAGCTCTCTCCACAGTTACTTTGCGAGACAGGACTCGAGTGACTCTCAAGGTGGTCCTAGTGGCATTAAGAAGCAGAGAAGAGAAGCAATTGGTACCTGAGGTGTTGCTGGAAGGGGATTCCCCTTCCAAACTGTAAACAATCCAATCTCTGTCCTCCTCCAGTCTCCCATACACTAAGAAGAATCTCCAATAAAGGTAAGTGTTATGCTGTTAATGTTTCGTTCATCATTTCCCATTGTATTGTTTATGTACTATATGTATATTTCATGTAAAAAATTTTTTGTTTTAATACTTTTTATGAGCAAATTCGCCGATGACACAAAGATAGGTAGGATAATTGATTTAAACGTAGATGTTAGGGAACTTCAGAAGGATTTAGACAAACTCTATTCTTGGTCAGAAAAGTGGCAGATGCAGTTCAATGTAGATAAATGCAAGGTCGGGAGTGTCCATAACCCTAGCACTTATAAGTTAAATAATGTAGAACTTAGCCATACAGATTGCGAAAAGGACTTGGGGGTTATGGTAAGCAGCAACCTTAAACCAAGACAGTAATGCCTAAGCATACGTAATAAGGCAAATAGATTACTGGGATTTATATCAAGAAGTGTAAGCAACAGAAGTCCAGAGGTCATACTGCAGCTTTATACATCATTAGTAAGGCCTCACCTAGATTATGCAGCTCAGTTCTGGTCTCCATATTACAGAATGGACATAAATTCGTTAGAAAACATTCAGCGTGGGATGACTAAATTAATACATAGCGTTAGAAATCTTCCTTATGAAGAAAGATTGAAGACTCTTAAATTACATTCACTTGTTAGACGAAGAATGAGGGGAGACCTGATCGAAGTGTATAAGTGGAAGATAGGTATTAATAAAGGGGATATTAATAAGGTCTTGAGGATATCTCTCCAAGAGAGAACCCGCAGTAATGGATTTAAATTAGATAAGTTTAGATTTAGAAAGGACATAGGAAAGTATTGGTTTGGAAATAGGGTAGTTGATGAGTGGAACAGTCTGCCTAGTTGGGTTATTGAGGCTAGGACTTTGGGTAGTTTCAAATTTAGGTTGGATAAATACATGAGTGAGAGGGCTTGGATTTGAGTGGGACTTGCACATCAGAGCTTATTTCTTGGGTAGCATTGAAAATTGGGTTGGGCAAATGTTTTGTTAGTGGGATGAACTGTAAAGGACCTGCCTAGTATGGGCCAACAGGCCTGCTGCAGTGTTCCTCTTTTCTTATGTTCTTATGTTCTTACTTCTGGGTGTCAGGAACTGATTAATTGTATTTACATTATTTCTTATGGGGAAAATTGATTCGCAAATCGTAAATTTCGTTTATAGTAACGGCTCCAGGAACGGATTAATTACGAAAAACGAGGGACGACTTTATTATTATTATTATTATTATTGTATTATATTATTATACTCTTATTATTATACGTATTATTATTAATATACGTATTATTATTATTATACATATTATTATTATTATTATTATTATTTTTATAATTATTATTATTACAATGTAAATAATTTGTAAATTTTATTCCCACAAAAAATATACGATTTAATGTTATGCATTATTGCAATAATCATATAAATAATGTCAGCCCATTCACTACTACATATTGGAATGGCCATTGACATCATTTGTTTACTCTTGAACATAGCCAAGCAATGGAACATTTCTCCTACGTTGAGCTCAATTTCGAGTTACTTTTCATCGTGAAAGCAATCAAAATCATAAAAATAATGAGAATACAACCATAAAAACCATACAAAAATACCGCTAAGGGGTGGCTAATTGCTGAGAAGTGAACTCCATTATTTATGTTCCAATTTCTTTCATTTCTGATGCAAGTTAAGCATCTTTCCATAATATATTGCCCAAGTTTCAATAAGATAGTCCAACAAACAAATGAGATACAATTCCCTAGATCAAGAGCAAGAGCCCCTCACCAGCGTCAAGGAACCTGCCTTGAGGTCTGCTCGCTTATGGAAATTTTGCTAGCGTATGGAAGCAAAAAATCGACCCAGCGACTGCTCATATTTGGATAAACTCGCAAGTGGATGCGCTCGCTAGTAGAGGTTCCACTGTACAGTGGAACCTCCACTCACAAGTTTAGTCCATTCCGTGACCTTGCTCGCATCTGGATTTGTTCGCTTGCAGAGTCATTTTTCCTCGTTTAAATGAATTGAAATGGAATTAATATGTTCCAGTGGCATTCCAGGCACAACAAAATGCTTCAATAATTTCCCTAATCCTAGGTAGTAGGTTGGTAAACAGCAACCGCCCAGGGAGGTACTACCGTCCTGCCAAGTGAGTGTAAAACAAAAGCCTGTAATTGTTTTACATGATTGTAGGATTGCTGGTGTCTTTTGTCTGTCTCATAAACATGCAAGATGTCAGGTATGTCTTACTACTTCTACTTGCACTTAGGTCACACTACACACACATGTACAAGCATATACATACACACACCCCTCTGGGTTTTCATCTATTTTCTTTCTAGTTCTTGTTCTTGTTTATTTCCTCTTATCTTCATGGGGAGGTGGAACAGAATTCTTCCTCCGTAAGCCATGCGTGTTGTAAGAGGCGACTAAAATGCCAGGAGCAAGGGGCTAGTAACCCCTTCTCCTGTATAAATTACTAAATTTATAAAGAGAAACTTTCGTTTTTCTTTTTGGGCCACCCTGCCATGGTGGGATATGGCCGGTTTGTTGAAAGAAGAAAAATTTCCCTAATATCAACTATATGGCTTATTTATCTATCACAATTCATCTAATATGATATAATAAACAATATTAATAACATAGAAACATGATATATACATTAGAATGAATAAAATACATGTCATTACATATTGTCTGCCACTGCTGCTTCATATTGTCTGCCACTGCTACTTCATGTTGTCTGCCACTGCTACCTTGTGATGTCTGCCACTGCTGCTTCATGTTGTCTGCCACTGCTGCTTCATGATGTCTGCCACTGCTGCTTCATGTTGTCTGTCACTGCTGATTCATGTTGTCTGCCACTGCTTCCTAATGATGTCTGCTCCCACTTTTGCTAGTGTGTTGAAGACCTTTCCAATATGTGAAGGTTGAGGGGCAGTGCCAATCGGACAAGTATTGGACAGTGACGTCATTGGTTTACTCTTGAACATCGCCAAACAATCAAACATTTGTTATTTTGAGCTCAATTTCAAGGTACTTTTCATAATGAAACCAATCAAAATCATATACGTTTCTGTAGTATATCTTCCATTCTATCAAATGAGACCAAAAAACGAGAATATAACCATAACCATATGAAAATATACTGCTATGGGGAAGCTAATGGCTGAGAAGTGAACTCCGTTATTTATTGTTTGATTTCTTTCATTTTTGGTGTACGTTAAGAAGCATCTTTCCATCATACATTGCCCATGTTTCAGTAAGATAGTCCAACAAACAACTGAGATCCAATTCCCTAGATCAAGAGCAAGAGCCCCCACAAGAGGCCCGCTCACATCTGGAAATTTCACTCGCATATGAAAGCAAAAAATCGACTGAGCAACTGCTCGTATCTGGAAAAACTCATGCATGGATGCGCTCATAAGTGGAGGTTCCACTGTACAGTAGGACCCCACTTATATGGCAGGTTAGGTTCCAGGCTACTGCCATAAAGCGGAAATCGCCGTGAAGTGGAACACCCCTTTTTTCCACTTATAAATGCATATAAATACTAGCTAACAAATTTACACTAACATATATTAAGTTAGCAATAGAACTAGGCATTAAAAAATAATAAAGTAAAATACACATATAGTACACTCATTATTTACCTTAAAATATTTGTAGTTTTAATCTGTGGTGAGACAAATAGTATTTTTTTTTTTCTACAAACCGGCTGTATCCCACCAAGGCAGGGTGGCCCAAAAAGAAAAACAAAAGTTTCTCTTTTTAAATTTAGTAATTTATACGGGAGAAGGGGTTACTAGCCCCTTGCTCCCGACATTTTAGTCGCCTCTTACGACATGCATAGCTTACGGAGGAAGAATTCTGTTCCACTTCCCCATAGAGACAAATAGTATTTATTGTAAGAAATCAAGTGTGGTGTGTATGGTAGCCAACCAGGCCAACCCACCCACACAAAATATTCTATAACATTTAAGCGTCCTAGAGTGATAAACTGCATATACAGTTCACTCATTACTTACCTTAAAATAATTGTAGTCTTAATGTAGGGTCAGAGGTGAGTAAACAAGATAAAATGAATAAATGAGAGAGAGAGAGAGAGAGAGAGAGAGAGAGAGAGAGAGAGAGAGAGAGAGAGAGAGAGAGAGAGAGAGAGAGAGAGAGAGAGAGAGAGAGAGAATGAGAGAGAGAATGAGAGAGAGAATGAGAGAGAGAATGAGAGAGAGAGAGAGAGAGAGAATGAGAGAGAGAGAGAGAATGAGAATGAGAATGAGTACATGAGAGAGGACAGGCGCAGAGTTATGTAAACAAACCAGGCGAATGCAAGTTTTGTAAACAAACAAAGTGTACATGTCTGGTTTGTGTACAAGTTACATTGTGTACAAGTTGTCTCTACATTGATACGGAGGAATAAATAAAGAGGAACACTCTCATTCTCATGTAACACCATTTTTAGAAGAAATGAAGCTCTGAGTGAAGGCAATGGAAATAAGTCTGACTTGTTTTGGTTATTAAGAACTTTTTAACTGACAGACATTAACGTGTTCGAGTTAATAATGTGCCCTCCCCTGACTTTGTCCAAGCTGAAGGTGTCCCTCAGGGATGTGTTCTAAGCACAACTCATTTTCTCCTTGCTATAAATGATTTGGCCTCTGTTCTTCCATCCAATATTTAGTCATCACTCTATGTAGATGACTTCACTATTGCTTATGTAGGCACTGACTGTCACCTCATTACAGTTTCTCTCCAGCATGCAGTCAACCGTGTTTCCAATTGGGCCACCACGCATGGGTTTAAATTTTCCAGTACCAAAACTCACCAAATTACTTTAACTAGACACTCTGTCATCTCCGATCATCCTTTGTACCTCTGTGGCTCCCGTATCCCTGAACATGGTACAGTCAGGTTTCAAGGCCTTCTCTTTGACTGTAAGTTATCCTGGAAACCTCACATTACCTCTCTGAAGGCAACTTGTCACAGCCGGCTGAACCTTCTTAAAACCCGTGCTCATCTTTCATGGGGAGCTGATCATCGAACTCTCCTTCGCCTACATTCAGCCCTCATTTTATCGAAACTCGATTATGGTGACCAGATCTATTCAGCGGCCTCTCCTGCTACTCTCTCTAGCCTTAACCCCATCCATCACCAAGGATTACATTTATGCCTTGGTGCTTTTCGCTCTTTCCCTGTTGAGAGCCTCTATGCAGAAGCAAATGTTCCATCCTTGTCTGATCGCCGTGATGCCCATTGCCTTCGCTACTATGTACGCTCTCACGATCTCCGCAATCATTCCATTTATAGAATGGTCACCGATATTAGTAGACATTCTTTATTTGTTCGCCACCCCTGTTTGCTCCATCCCTTCTCTCCGCCTACATTTGCTCTTGTCTTCCCTTCAGTTACCACCTTTATGTGTTCATGTAGCATCTCACTTTTCCCTACCCCCCTGGGAAGTTCCAGCTGTTTGGGTCTGTTCTTTCTCACTCCCTTGCTCGAAAGCCCAACTGCCTACGGTGGCTTCCCGCTCTCTTTTTCTTGACCACTTCCACTCTCATTCTCATGCCATCGCAGTGTAGTACACAGATGGCTCTAAGTCTTCTGACGGCGTTGGATTCGCAGCAGTGTTTCCGGACAGTGTTGTGCGAGGGCATTTACTATCTTCGGCCAGCATTTTTAATGCAGAATTGCATGCCTTTCTTGCAGCACTTATTCATATTGCATCTATGCCTGTGTCATCATTTGTGGTTGTCTCAGACTCCCTTAGTGCTCTACAGGCTATACGGAAATTTGACACACCTCACCCCCTAGTTCTCCGTATCCAACTTTGGCTACGCTGTATCTCTACCAAGCATAAAGATATTGTTTTTTGTTGGGCCCCTGGTCATGTTGACGTACAGGGCAATGAACAGGCAGACACTGCTGCATGGTCAGCAGTACATGACCTACCAATTTCATATAGAGGTGTCCCATTTCCAGACTATTTTGCTGTAATAGCTACCCACCTTCACACCCGTTGGCAACAACATTGGTTAACTCTACTCGGTAACAAACTTCTTTCTATTAAACCGAGCATAGGTTACTGGCCGTCTTCTTGTCATCAGTGCCGAGGTTGGGAGAGACTACTCTCTCCTGCCTTCACATTGGCCATACTCGTCTTACTCATGGGTATCTCATGGAGAGCCACCATGTTCCTCTCTTTGAGAAGTGTCAAATTCCAGTATCGATTAGCCACACACTGTTAGACTGTCCTCTCTATCAACGAGCACGCAGAATTTACCTCCAATGTCGTCTCCGCTCTACTACTCTCTCTTTACCTTCCCTTCTTGCTGATGGACCCTCCTTTAATCCTGACTCTCTCATTGACTTCTTGACAACGACTGATTGTTACAAAAAACGCGATTTCTAATAAGCATAGAGATCTCCAGTGAATACTAGAAAGGACTGCCCTTCTAGCATTCAGCCTGTTACTGGGTTTTCATAACAAGTAGTCAGTATCCTGGTCCAATTATCCATTAGAATTCAATATAATTATTAGTGCTTCAGGATTACAACTGGTAGGCTATTAACTAGAGAAATTAAAATTTAATAGATTTATTAACAATCAAGATGTCTAGGAGTATATTATCAAATTAAAATAAATTAATCAATTTAAACAAATGAATAATAATCACTTCTCTCGTGTACAGTAGTATTGTGTTGAAGGCACATATCACATTTATATGTAAGCCATGCGTGTCATATGAGGCGACTAAAATGCCGGGAGCAATGGGCTAGTAACCCCTTCTCCTGTAGACACTTACTAAAAAAGAGAAGAAGAAAAACTTTATAAAACTGGGATGCTTAAATGTGCGTGGATGTAGTGCGGATGACAAGAAACAGATGATTGCTGATGTTATGAATGAAAAGAAGTTGGATGTCCTGGCCCTAAGCGAAACAAAGCTGAAGGGGGTAGGAGAGTTTCAGTGGGGGGAAATAAATGGGATTAAATCTGGAGTATCTGAGAGAGTTAGAGCAAAGGAAGGGGTAGCAGTAATGTTAAATGATCAGTTATGGAAAGAGAAAAGAGAATATGAATGTGTAAATTCAAGAATTATGTGGATTAAAGTAAAGGTTGGATGCGAGAAGTGGGTCATAATAAGCTTGTATGCACCTGGAGAAGAGAGGAATGCAGAGGAGAGAGAGAGATTTTGGGAGATGTTAAGTGAATGTATAGGAGCCTTTGAACCAAGTGAGAGAGTAATTGTGGTAGGGGACCTGAATGCTAAAGTAGGAGAAACTTTCAGAGAGGGTGTGGTAGGTAAGTTTGGGGTGCCAGGTGTAAATGATAATGGGAGCCCTTTGATTGAACTTTGTATAGAAAGGGGTTTAGTTATAGGTAATACATATTTTAAGAAAAAGAGGATAAATAAGTATACAAGATATTATGTAGGGCAAAATGACAGTAGTTTGTTGGATTATGTATTGGTAGATAAAAGACTGTTGAGTAGACTTCAGGATGTACATGTTTATAGAGGGGCCACAGATATATCAGATCACTTTCTAGTTGTAGCTACACTGAGAGTAAAAGGTAGATGGAATACAAGGAGAATAGAAGCATCAGGGAAGAGAGAGGTGAAGGTTTATAAACTAAAAGAGGAGGCAGTTAGGGTAAGATATAAACAGCTATTGGAGGATAGATGGGCTAATGAGAGCATAGGCAATGGGGTCGAAGAGGTATAGGGTAGGTTTAAAAATGTAGTGTTAGAGTGTTCAGCAGAAGTTTGTGGTTACAGGAAAGTGGGTGCGGGAGGGAAGAGGAACGATTGGTGGAATGATGATGTAAAGAGAGTAGTAAGGGAGAAAAAGTTAGCATATGAGAAGTTTTTACAAAGTAGAAGTGATGCAAGGAGGGAAGAGTATATGGAGAAAAAGAGAGAGGTTAAGAGAGTGGTGAAGCAATGTAAAAAGAGAGCAAATGAGAGAGTGGGTGAGATGTTATCAACAAATTTTGTTGAAAATAAGAAAAAGTTTTGGAGTGAGATTAACAAGTTAAGAAAGCCTAGAGAACAAATGGATTTGTCAGTTAAAAATAGGAGAGGAGAGTTATTAAATGGAGAGTTAGAGGTATTGGGAAGATGGAGGGAATATTTTGAGGAATTGTTAAATGTTGATGAAGATAGGGAAGCTGTGATTTCATGTATAGGGCAAGGAGGAATAACATCTTGTAGGAGTGAGGAAGAGCCAGTTGTGAGTGTGGGGGAAGTTCGTGAGGCAGTAGGTAAAATGAAAGGGGGTAAGGCAGCCGGGATTGATGGGATAAAGATAGAAATGTTAAAAGCAGGTGGGGATATAGTTTTGGAGTGGTTGGTGCAATTATTTAATAAATGTATGGAAGATGGTAAGGTACCTAGGGATTGGCAGAGAGCATGCATAGTTCCTTTGTATAAAGGCAAAGGGGATAAAAGAGAGTGCAAAAATTATAGGGGGATAAGTCTGCTGAGTGTACCTGGTAAAGTGTATGGTAGAGTTATTATTGAAAGAATTAAGAGTAAGACGGAGAATAGGATAGCAGATGAACAAGGAGGCTTTAGGAAATGTAAGGGGTGTGTGGACCAGGTGTTTACAGTGAAACATATAAGTGAACAGTATTTAGATAAGGCTAAAGAGGTCTTTGTGGCATTTATGGATTTGGAAAAGGCGTATGACAGGGTGGATAGGGGGGCAATGTGGCAGATGTTGCAAGTGTATGGTGTAGGAGGTAGGTTACTGAAAGCAGTGAAGAGTTTTTACGAGGATAGTGAGGCTCAAGTTAGAGTATGTAGGAAAGAGGGAAATTATTTCCCAGTAAAAGTAGGCCTTAGACAAGGATGTGTGATGTCACCGTGGTTGTTTAATATATTTATAGATGGGGTTGTAAGAGAAGTAAATGCGAGGGTCTTGACAAGAGGCGTGGAGTTAAAAGATAAAGAATCACACACAAAGTGGGAGTTGTCACAGCTGCTCTTTGCTGATGACACTGTGCTCTTGGGAGATTCTGAAGAGAAGTTGCAGAGATTGGTGGATGAATTTGGTAGGGTGTGCAAAAGAAGAAAATTAAAGGTGAATACAGGAAAGAGTAAGGTTATGAGGATAACAAAAAGATTAGGTGATGAAAGATTGAATATCAGATTGGAGGGAGAGAGTATGGAGGAGGTGAATGTATTCAGATATTTGGGAGTGGACGTGTCAGCGGATGGGTCTATGAAAGATGAGGTGAATCATAGAATTGATGAGGGAAAAAGAGTGAGTGGTGCACTTAGGAGTCTGTGGAGACAAAGAACTTTGTCCTTGGAGGCAAAGAGGGGAATGTATGAGAGTATAGTTTTACCAACGCTCTTATATGGGTGTGAAGCATGGGTGATGAATGTTGCAGCGAGGAGAAGGCTGGAGGCAGTGGAGATGTCATGTCTGAGGGCAATGTGTGGTGTGAATATAATGCAGAGAATTCGTAGTTTGGAAGTTAGGAGGAGGTGCGGGATTACCAAAACTGTTGTCCAGAGGGCTGAGGAAGGGTTGTTGAGGTGGTTCGGACATGTAGAGAGAATGGAGCGAAACAGAATGACTTCAAGAGTGTATCAGTCTGTAGTGGAAGGAAGGCGGGGTAGGGGTCGGCCTAGGAAAGGTTGGAGAGAGGGGGTAAAGGAGGTTTTGTGTGCGAGGGGCTTGGACTTCCAGCAGGCATGCGTGAGTGTGTTTGATAGGAGTGAATGGAGACAAATGGTTTTTAATACTTGACGTGCTGTTGGAGTGTGAGCAAAGTAACATTTATGAAGGGGTTCAGGGAAACCGGCAGGCCGGACTTGAGTCCTGGAGATCGGAAGTACAGTGCCTGCACTCTGAAGGAGGGGTGTTAATGTTGCAGTTTAAAAACTGTAGTGTAAAGCACCCTTCTGGCAAGACAGTGATGGAGTGAATGATGGTGAAAGTTTTTCTTTTTCGGGCCACCCTGCCTTGGTGGGAATCGGCCAGTGTGATAATAAAAAAAAAAAAATAAAAATGTCTTAAGTACCGTCTGGTACATTATTAACATTTAATAAGATACTACAAATATGTACAAGTAAGTTTGTGTGTATGTGTCTAAGTGCTCTAAGTAGTTCGCTATGTCTCACGACTCGACTAGACTTAATTAACCCTTTGAGGGTTTTGGTCGTACTAGTACGTCTTATGGGTAGGGGTTTTTGTCGTACTAGTACGCATAAATTCTAGCGGCCTCAAATCTCACAGGAAAAGGCTGATAAGCCTAGATGTGAGAGAATGGGTCTGTGTGGTGGGTGTGCGCAGTAGGAAAAAAATCTGGGACCCAGTGGTGCATTGTGGGAATGCCATCATAGTACACAATTTCCACCGTGCCCTGTGGTAAGAAGTTCCTCACTCCTCGGCGAATTGGGACACTTTTGTTCCCCAGTGACAGTTCTAATACAGATGGAAGTGACAGTGAAGATGAGTTTCAAGGTTCTGGTGAGGTTTTGACCGAAACTAATGACCATAATATGGGTAATAGTGAGGAAAACCCAGACAACCCACAGCCTTCCACCTCTGGTGCTGGGCCATCTTGTTCACGTTCAGTTGTACCAGAATCCAAGAGGAAACTCCTATTTTCCAAAATCCCAGACTCAGATGTGAGCATTGGTGATGATAGTGATAGTGATTATGAACTACAAGCTCTTCAAACTTGTTCCAAGAATGGAGGAGGAGGAGGAGGCAGAGGAGGAGGAGGCAAGAGGAGGAGGAGGCAAGAGGAGGAGGAGGCAAGAGGAGGAGGAGGCAAGAGGAGGAGGAGGAGGAGGAGGAGGAGGAAGAAGAAGAGGAGGAGGTGGAGGAGGAAGAAGAAGAGGAGGAGGAGGAGGAGGAAGAGGAGGAGGAGGAGGAGGAAGAAGAGGAGGAGGAGGAGGAGGAGGAAGAAGAAGAAGAGGAGGAGGAGGAAGAAGAAGAATACGTAATGATAACAATAATACATAATAATAATAATACATAATAATAATAATACATAATAATAATACATAATAATAATAATAGGTAATAATAAATGTTCACCCATGACAGTAACAAGATAAGGGGAGATAACATCTGATAAGTGCTGACGTTTGATGAGGGTAAATGAGGGTAGAGCTGATGCCAAAAGATGAGATAAACATCTCCCTCCCTTTGTTTTTGCTGGTATACTAACATTTCTGTCTGTCTATTTGCCTGTCTGTCAAGCTCCCTGTCTATCCGTCTAGCTCTCTGTCTCAGAGAGCCACAAGACTGTGTCATCACTTTTACTCACATCTTCAAGCAGAGTATCGCACTTTGTCTGGGTTTCTTGGGTTATCCTAGGTAATTTATACTATGTATACTTGTATTTATGTGTACCTGTGAGACAGAGACAAAAAGACAGATAGAATGAGGGAGAAAGATAATTAGATAGAATGGAGGAAGGGAAGCAGCATCCGACCCCATTGTTTTGACAGGCGGGAGGGGGGAGTGAGTAATGAGACAATATGTCATTTTGACAGCTGCCGACTCCTAGTAATTTACACTATGGAGGAGGAGGAGAAGGAGAAGGAGGAAGAGTAGGGGGAAGAGGAAGAAGAGGAGGAGGAGGAAGAGGAGGAGGAGGAAGAGGAAGATTAGGAGGAAGAGGAATAAGAGGAAGAGGAGGAGGAAGAGGAATAGTAGGAGGAAGATTAGGGGGAAGAGGAGGAAGAGGAAGAAGAGGAGGAGGAGGAGGAGGAGGAAGAGTAGGAGGAAGAGGAAGAGTAGGAGGAAGAGGAAGAAGAGGAGGAGGAGGAAGAGGAAGAGGAAGAGTATGAGGAAGAGTAGGGGGAAGAGGAGGAAGAGTAGGGGGAAGAGGAGGAAGAGGAAGAAGAGGAGGAGGAGGGTGGAACACTAGTACACTGGTACTGGTACACTAACATTTCTGTCTGTCTATTTGTCTGTCTGTCAAGCTCCCTGTCTATCTGTCTATCCGTCTAGCTCTCTGTCTCAGAGAGCCACAAGACTGTGTCATCACTTTTACTCACATCTTCAAGCAGAGTATAGCACTTTGTCTGGATTTCTTGGGTTACCCTAGGTAATTTATACTATGTATACTTGTATTTATGTGTACCTGTGAGACAGAGATAGACAGACAGATAGAAAGAGAGAGACAGATTGAAAGAGATAGAATGAGGGAGAAAGATAAAACACCATTGTGTATGACACCATGTTTCAGAGTTCCACAAGCTGCAGAACTAATAGGAATATGTTCAGTGACTATATATTGGTATATATATTATAGAACAATAATAATAAACAATGTTTTGTATTGTTTGTTTTTGTAAACAAGTTTTGTAAACAATATATTGATAATTATGTTTGTGTGCTTATTGTGTTGTATACAACGAGTGTATATATGTACATTGCACCTTACTTTGGTCTCATAGGCCACATAAGTTATGTGAAAAAATAAAATAGTGAAAAAAACAACAAACCTTCAAATACAAGTAAACTAAAGTTTACCGGGTGAGCGGCAGTCGCCACTGTTGCCATACGCGGCTCATTTTCTGCAAACTTCATGCATCCATATCTCCGTAAGTATTGATGGTAATTTTTTTTTGTTTATCCTATAATGTTTAGAAAAAAAAACTCTATTTTTTCATAAGAAAAAATAATTTTTTTTTTTTTTTTGAAATTTGGCCGACCCTGAGAACGAGTTTCGGAGAGGGCCTGTCGACCCTCAAAGGGTTAAACCAGTGACTGACAAAGTCCTCACATAAATTAACTTCTTGACCACCTGGCAGTCAGAACAGTTTGCTTGAACAATAAACGACCGCTAAGCCCAATAGCAATATAACAAGCAACTGTGACACAGAATCAGGATCAAGGAGATAATATAACGACACTAGGGACCATCTGCAGATCCTCCACAAAAGTCACCAACCTCCCATACTACTGAATCTAAGTTCAGCATAAGAAAATCCCCGACTGTGACAGTACACAGATACCAGTACAAATTAGGTCAGAAGCTACAGCTCAGGACCTGAGTTGCTCAGAGTGTCTATGCCACACACAACCTCAGTACAATGTTGAAAATCACTAAGTCTAGACAATGTTCTGTGAACAGAGTTCCACAAAACCTACAACAATAAAGTGACAGAGACGATCTTCCAACAAGGGCCAATAAGGGAGAGTTAGGCACGTCTTGTCAGGAATACGTCCAACCACCAAGAGAGTCTAGCCCAGACTGACTACTCCAGGTGAGGTGTGAACAGCCCCCTCGATCACGTCATTGCTCCGTGGACAGTTGCTGCCCAGCAACACTGAGAAGCCGGCAGAGTAATGAGCCACGAGCGATAATTACAGTAGTTAGACAATCAAGACTTGAACTATGAGCACATAATAATAATATATGAATGTTACATCCTACCTAACAATATAACTAAGGCAAATAATAATATAAAGCAATATATTTACGATTTAGCTATTATCGCAAATATAAGCAATATAAAATTATATGAAAAGGTAATATACATTATATACAGTGGACCCCCGCATACCGTTGGCATTACATAACGTTAAATCCGCATACCGATACATTTTATCGCTAAGATTTTGCCTCGCATACCGCTAAAAAACCCGCTCAACGCTGTTCGTCCGAGATGCATCTAATGTGTGGCCTAAGCCAGCCTCACATGTTCCGCCGGTGGCATTGTTTACCAGCCAGCCTCCGCGGTAACATCCAAGCATACAATCGGAACATTTCGTATTATTACAGTGTTTTTGGTGATTTTATCTGCAAAATAAGTGACCATGGGCCCCAAGAAAGCTTCTAGTGCCAACCCTACAGCAATAAGGGTGAGAATTACTATAGAGATGAAGAAAGAGATCATTGCTAAGTATGAAAGTGGAGTGCGTGTCTCTGAGCTGGCCAGGTTGTATAATAAACCCCAATCAACCATCGCTACTATTGTGGGCAACAAAACGGCAAACAAGGAAGCTGTTCTTGCCAAAGGTTCAACTGTATTTTCGAAACAGAGATCGCAAGTGATGGAAGATGTTGAGAGACTCTTATTGGTATGGATAAATGAAAAACAGATAGCAGGAGATAGCATCTCTCAAGTGATCATAAGTGAAAAGGCTAGGAAGTTGCATGAGGATTTAATTAAAAAAATGCCTGCAACTAGTGATGATGTGAGTGAATTTAAGGCCAGCAAAGGTTGGTTTGAGAGATTTAAGAAGCGTAGTGGCATACATAGTGTGATAAGGCATGGTGAGGCTGCCAGTTCGGACCACAAAGCAGCTAAAAAATATGTGCAGGAATTCGAGGAGTACATAGACAGTGAAGGACTGAAACCTGAACAAGTGTTTAATTGTGATGAAACAGGCCTCTTTTGGAAGAAAATGCCAAGCAGGACCTACATTACTCAGGAGGAAAAGGCACTCCCAGGACATAAGCCTATGAAAGACAGGCTTACTCTGTTGATGTGTTCCAATGCTACTGGTGATTGCAAAGTGAAGCCTTTATTAGTGTATCACTCTGAAACTCCCAGAGCGTTCAGGCAAAAGAATATCCTCAAGGCTAATTTGTGTGTGCTGTGGAGGGCATACAGTAAGGCATGGGTCACTAGGGACTTTTTCTATGACTGGTTACACCATGCATTTGCCCCCAATGTGAAAGATTACCTAACTGAAAAGAAATTAGACCTTAAGTGCCTCCTGGTGTTAGACAGTGCCCCTGGTCATCCTACAGACATGGCAGAGCGACTTTATGGGGACATGAGCTTCATTAAGGTCAAGTTTTTGCCTCCTAATACCACTCCTCTCCTGCAGCCCATGGACCAGCAGGTTATTGCAAACTTCAAAAAACTGTACACAAAAGCTCTGTTTGAAAGGTGCTTTGTAGTGACCTCAGAAACTCAATTGACTCTAAGAGAGTTTTGGAGAGAGCACTTTAATATCCTCAATTGTGTAAACCTTATAGGTAAGGCTTGGGAGGGAGTGACTAAAAGGACCTTGAACTCTGCTTGGAAGAAACTGTGGCCAGAATGTGTAGACCAAAGGAATTTTGAAGGGTTTCAGGCTAACCCTGAGAGGAGTATGCCAGTTGAGGAATCTATTGTGGCATTGGGAAAGTCCTTGGGGTTGGAGGTTAGTGGGGAGGATGTGGAAGAGTTGGTGGAGGAGGACAATGAAGAACTAACCACTGATGAGCTGCTAGATCAACTTCAACAGCAAGAGGCCAGACCTGAGGAAACTGGTTTGGAGGAGGGGAGAGAGAAATTGAAGAAGTTGCCTACTTCAAAGATTAAGGAAATGTGTGGAATGTGGCTTAAAGTGCAAACCTTTTTTGATGACAATCACCCTAACACAGCTATTGCAAGCCGTGCTGGTGACTGTTACACTGACACTGTTGTGAAACACTTTAGGGAAGTCATAAAGGAACGAGAGGTACAGGCCACTATGGACAGATATGTTGTGCGACAGAAGTTCAGTGACTCTGAAGCTGGTCCTAGTGGCATTAAAAGAAGAAGGGAAGTAACCCCAGAAAAGGACTTGACACCTCAAGTCTTAATGGAAGGGGATTCCCCTTCTAAACACTAAGACTCTCTCCTCCTCCCATCCCATCAATCATCACCGGAACTTCAATAAAGGTAAGTGTCATGTAACTGTGCATGCCTTTTTCAGTTTGTGTGTATTAAAATTAATATTTCATGTGGTAAAAAATTTTTTTTCATACCTTGGGGTGTCTTGCACGGATTAATTTGATTTCCATTATTTCTTATGGGGAAAATTCATTCGCATAACGATAATTTTGCATAACAATGAGCTCTCAGGAACGGATTAATATTGTTATGCGGGGGTCCACTGTACATTGTGACCCATTCAGGGGTCGCAACACTGATTTACTCCACAAACTCTGATGATGATACCTTTCGCACTCCCCTCAGCCCTTTCTGCCTCAATCTCTTGCTGCCCTCTACCCTATCACTATCCCCTGCCCCGCTGTTCTCTGTAACCTACTACTCATCCATCTCCCTTTTGCCACCTGATACCCTCGCTTCCTTCCTGCCCTTCAGCGCTGTATAGCCCTTGTGGTTTAGCACTTCTTTTTGATTATAATAATAATAATAATAATAATAATAATTCTGAATCAAATAGGACTAAAATTAGTTTGATTTAATAAAAGCTTGGCATTTTATGGTGTGTTGAAGTTGGCTGAAATTGACGTGCTGTTTGCCAACATCAGTGCTCAAGTGCCAATTAATTTTTTTCGGTTTCTGGTTTTCTTAAACCATATTGCTATTTTCACTTTTTTATGCACTGGTTAGGTACCACATTTTGCAATGAAAATGTACTGATTCTAAGCAAAAATAACTCTGTAAATAGCTTGGGAAACACATTGTACCACAAGCGTATTATTCATATTCATTATTTTTTTAACATGCTGGCCGTCTCCCACTAAGGCAAGGTGACCCAAAAAAGAAACACTTTCACCATCATTTACACTATCAGTGTATAGCCAGAGGTGTGCAGATACAACAGTTTAGATGTCCCTCTAAATAGCAAATATCCCAAACCTCTCCTTCAGAGTGCTGACACTGTATTTCCCACGTCCAGGACTCGAGTCCAGCTAATCGTCTTCCTGAATCCCTTTGCAAAATATTACCTTGCTCACACTCAGACAGCATGTCAAGCCCCAAAAACCATTTGTCCCCGCTCCTATGTAACATGGTCACACATGCCTGCTGTATGTCCAAGTCCCTTGCACACAAAACTTCCTTTATCCCTCTCCCTCTATCCTTGCCTAGGATGACTCCTACCCTGCCTTCCCTCCACTACAGATTTATAGACCCTCTAAGTTGTCCTATTTTGCTCCATCCTCTATATGTCCAAACTGTATGTTAACAGATTATATGTTATCCGGTGGTCTACTGAAATAAATATAATAAGTGATATTTGCCCTTCTAACTTTGAAGGGTTCTTTATTACTAAATAAAAATCAATTTTTCTAATGAAGTAAACTTCTGTACCAATTAAGGTCAATTCATTCAGACATCCTTGATACACTGGCCTTCTTTCCTCATCTTCTATTTGATAATTTTTTTTTTTTTTTTTTTTTAACAAGTCGGCCGTCTCCCACCGAGGCAGGGTGACCCAAAAAAGAAAGAAAATCCCCAAAAAGAAAATACTTTCATCATCATTCAACACTTTCACCACACTTGCACATTATCACTGTTTTTGCAGAGGTGCTCAGAATACAACAGTCTAGAAGCATACACATATAAAGATACACAACATACCCCTCCAAACTGCCAATATCCCAAACCCCTCCTTTAAAGTGCAGGCATTGTACTTCCCATTTCCAGGACTCAAGTCCGACTATATGAAAATAACCGGTTTCCCTGAATCCCTTCACTAAATATTACCCTGCTCACACTCCAACAGATCGTCAGGTCCCAAGTACCATTCGTCTCCATTCACTCCTATCTAACACGCTCACGCACGCTTGCTGGAAGTCCAAGCCCCTTACCCACAAAACCTCCTTTACCCCCTCTCTCCAACCCTTTCGAGGACGACCCCTACCCCGCCTTCCTTCCCCTATAGATTTATATGCTTTCCATGTCATTCTACTTTGATCCATTCTCTCTAAATGACCAAACCACCTCAACAACCCCTCTTCTGCCCTCTGACTAATACTTTTATTAACTCCACACCTTCTCCTAATTTCCACACTCCGAATTTTCTGCATAATATTTACACCACACATTGCCCTTAAACAGGACATCTCCACTGCCTCCAACCGTCTCCTCGCTGCTGCATTTACCACCCAAGCTTCACACCCATATAAGAGTGTTGGTACTACTATACTTTCATACATTCCCTTCTTTGCCTCCAGAGATAACGTTTTTTGACTCCACATATACCTCAACGCACCACTCACCTTTTTTCCCTCATCAATTCTATGATTAACCTCATCCTTCATAAATCCATCCGCCGACACGTCAACTCCCAAGTATCTGAAAACATTCACTTCTTCCATACTCCTCCTCCCCAATTTGATATCCAATTTTTCTTTATCTAAATCATTTGACACCCTCATCACCTTACTCTTTTCTATGTTCACTTTCAACTTTATACCTTTACACACATTCCCAAACTCATCCACTAACCTTTGCAATTTTTCTTTAGAATCTCCCATAAGCACAGTATCATCAGCAAAAAGTAACTGTGTCAATTCCCATTTTGAATTTGATTCCCCATAATTTAATCCCACCCCTCTCCCAAACACCCTAGCATTTACTTCCCTTACAACCCCATCTATAAATATATTAAACAACCATGGTGACATTACACATCCCTGTCTAAGACCTACTTTTACCGGGAAGTAGTCTCCCTCTCTTCTACACACCCTAACCTGAGCCTCACTATCCTCATAAAAACTCTTTACAGCATTTAATAACTTACCACCTATTCCATATACTTGCAACATCTGCCACATTGCTCCTCTATCCACTCTATCATATGCCTTTTCTAAATCCATAAATGCAATAAAAACTTCCCTATCTTTATCTAAATACTGTTCACATATATGCTTCAATGTAAACACCTGATCTACACATCCCCTACCCACTCTAAAACCTCCTTGCTCATCCGCAATCCTACATTTTGTCTTACCTCTAATTCTTTCATTTATAACCCTACCGTACACTTTTCCTGGTATACTCAGTAAGCTTATTCCTCTATAATTTTTACAGTCTCTTTTGTCCCCTTTCCCTTTATATAAAGGGACTATACATGCTCTCTGCCAATCCCTAGGTACCTTCCCCTCTTTCATACATTTATTAAACAAAAGTACCAACCACTCCAACACTATATCCCCCCCTGCTTTTAACATTTCTGTCATGATCCCATCAGTTCCAGCTGCTTTACCCCCTTTCATTTTACGTAATGCCTCACATACCTCCCCCACACTTACATTCTGCTCTTCTTCACTCCTAAAAGATGGTATACCTCCCTGACCAGTGCATGAAATTACTGCCTCTGTTTCTTCCTTAACATTTAAAAGTTCCTCAAAATATTCTCGCCATCTACCCAATACCTCCATCTCCCCATCTACTAACTCCCCTACTCTGTTTTTAACTGACAAATCCATATTTTCCCTAGGCTTTCTTAACTTGTTTAACTCACTCCAAATTTTTTTCTTATTTTCATTAAAATTTCTTGACAGTGCCTCTCCCACTCTATCATCTGCTCTCCTTTTGCACTCTCTCACCACTCTCTTTACCTTTCTTTTACTCTCCATATACTCTGCTCTTCTTATAACACTTCTGCTTTGTAAAAACCTCTCATAAGCTACCTTTTTCTCTTTTATCACACCCTTTACTTCATCATTCCACCAATCACTCCTCTTTCCTCCTGCCCCCACCCTCCTATAACCACAAACTTCTGCCCCACATTCTAATACTGCATTTTTAAAACTATTCCAACCCTCTTCAACCCCCCCACTACTCATCTTTGCACTAGCCCACCTTTCTGCCAATAGTCGCTTATATCTCACCCGAACTTCCTCCTCCCTTAGTTTATACACTTTCACCTCCCTCTTACTTGTTGTTGCCACCTTCCTCTTTTCCCATCTACCTCTTACTCTAACTGTAGCTACAACTAAATAATGATCTGATATATCAGTTGCCCCTCTATAAACATGTACATCCTGGAGCCTACCCATCAACCTTTTATCCACCAATACATAATCTAATAAACTACTTTCATTACGTGCTACATCATACCTTGTATATTTATTTATCCTCTTTTTCATAAAATATGTATTACTTATTACCAAATTTCTTTCTACACATAGCTCAATTAAAGGCTCCCCATTTACATTTACCCCTGGCACCCCAAATTTACCTACTACTCCTTCCATAACATTTTTACCCACTTTAGCATTGAAATCCCCAACCATCATTACTCTCACACTTGATTCAAAACTCCCCACGCATTCACTCAACATTTCCCAAAATCTCTCTCTCTCCTCTACACTTCTCTCTTCTCCAGGTGCATACACGCTTATTATAACCCACTTTTCACATCCAATCTTTATTTTACTCCACATGATCCTTGAATTAATACATTTATAGTCCCTCTTTTCCTGCCATAGCTTATCCTTCAACATTATTGCTACTCCTTCTTTAGCTCTAACTCTATTTGAAACCCCTGACCTAATCCCATTTATTCCTCTCCACTGAAACTCTCCCACCCCCTTCAGCTTTGTTTCACTTAAAGCCAGGACATCCAGCTTCTTCTCATTCATAACATCCACAATCGTCTCTTTCTTATCATTTGCACAACATCCACGCACATTCAGACTTCCCACTTTGACAATTTTCTTCTTCTTATTCTTTTTAGTAATCTTTGATAAATAATTTGATAATAAATAATAAATAATTTGATAAATATATGAACCAAATGAATTTTACCATTTACAGAAACAAGAAAGGGAATGTATGAGAGTACAGTGGTACCAACACTTTTATAAAAGTGTGAAGCATGGGGTTTGAAAGCTGCAGTGAGGAGGAGACTAGAGGCTGTGGAGATGTAATGTTTGATAGTAGTGTATAGTGTGGATATTGTGCAGAGAATTCTGAGCATAGAAATTAAAATGATATGGGGTCACCAAGAGTATAATTGAGAGGGTTGAGGAGGGGTTGTTGAGGTGATTTAGGCATGTAGAGAGGGTGGAGAGGGATAGGTTGCTAAAGATGGTGTATAAATCTGGGGTGGAAGGTAAGAGTCATGAAGGATTTGTTGGAGGGAGGGGGCTTTGAGTTTTAGGAGCTTAAGCATCCAGCAGGCTTGTACTCGCCTGTTTGTGGTTACAGGGGTAGATTCATAGGTCCTGGCCCTGCCTCTTTACTGGTCATTACTAGATCCACTCTCTCCCTGCTCCAAGAGCATTATCGTACCTCTTATGTAAGCATAGTTTGATAGGAGTGAATGAAGGCAAGTGATTATTAATGGACTTGCTGTTGGAGTGTGATTAGGGTAACTTTTATGAAGGAATTCAGGGAAACCAGTTAGCCAGACAATAGTCCTGGAGGTGGGGAGGGCAGTTCCTACACTCTGAAGGATGGGTACGGGTGTTGCAGGTTGAGGGTAATCTGGTTGTAATGCTGGCACACTTCTGGAAAGTTGGTAACTGAATGAATGATGGTGAATGTGTTTTCTTCTTTGGGTCACCCTGCCTTGGTAGAACATATATGTTGAGGTAAAAAAAAAAATAAATTGGTTCCTTACATTTTTAAGAAATGCTTGTATTTTTACTTGCACAAATTTTGTTTCTTAGGTTCCTTCTAGGGAGGTGACTGTACTCGATTAGTGAGGGGCTTTTAACCCTTAAACTGTCCACACGTAGATCTACGTGCATGTGCACAGTGCTCCGAATGTAGATCAACATTTTATTTTTCATTCCTTCAAATTTGGTGCGATAGGCCTGAGTTGCCTAGACATGAAAGAATGGGTCTGCGCACTCAGTGTGCAGTATGAAAAAAATCGGAGACCTTTTAGTACCTTGTGGGAGCACCAGTTCAATTGAGCGCCAGCTAGAGCAAATAGCCGCCCCCTGAGACAGATGCAAACAGATGGAAAGACAGACACACACAAGCAGACAGATAAACAGACAGACAGACAGACATGTTTGTGTGCAACAGCGAAAAAAGAGAGGGTTTCCTGCAGCAGCTCACATTCATCAAATGTCACTGGCTGTCACTGGTTATCTCATGCTTATCATAACACCATTCTTCAAGGACTTTCATATATATACTCCAAGCACACACAGGCAGACAGAAAGACAGAGAAACAGAGACAGATAGACAGACACAGACAGATAAACAGACAGACAGACAGACATGTTTGTGTGCAGCAGTGAAAACAAATAAAGTGAGGGTTCCCTGCATCAGCGCACATTCATCAAATATCACTGGCTGTCACCAGTTATCTCACGCTTGTCATAACACCATTCTTCAAGGAGTTTCATATATATATACTCCAGGCACACACAGGCAGACAGAAAGATAAACAGAGCTAGATAGATAAGCAGAGCTAGACAGATAGATAGATAGACAGACAGACATGTTTGTGTGCAACAGCAAAAACAAATAAAGCGAGGGTTCCCTGCAGCAGCGCACATTCATCAAATATCACTGGCTGTCACCAGTTATCTCGCTTGTCATAACACCATTCTTCAGGGAGTTTCATATATACTCTAGCATGTCTAAAACATTGCAGAGACCTATAGATACTTTGTATATATTTCTAGACAATAGTAAATGACCCAGACAGGTGAAAATGTTTGCCTGTTCAATTTAATTCAAGTTTATTCTCTATAAGGGTTACAATGTGGGGTTTACAGGTTTTGGGTATTGTGTGGTTTATATGTTATAAAATACTAATTACAGAGGGGGCAACTAGGACACCTAGCATGGCTAGGCATTTCGAGCAGACTCAGATTAATTCTTAACATTAAATCCTTACAGATTATGGTATTAAGGCTAAGTGACTACATCATAATTTGTGAGTTTAGCAATGTGAATGCTTTTGTTTTGGCACAGTACAAGGTGTCTATATTGGAGTATCATAGGCAAACTTATGACTAGTTAGGATTTATTATTTTAAGATTAGTGTTCCTGGGTTTATAGTCAGTGGGTGAGTGAGTGTAATTGTGAACCACCAGGTGGTTATCATGTAGTTAGTTGTCGGGGTGGATTAGGGAGATAAGATGTTTTCTAACTGTAGTTTTGAAAGTGATGAATGTGTCTGCAGTTCTAGAGTTTTCAGGTAGGGTGTTCCAGATTTTAGGTCCTTTGAAATACATTGAATTTTTGTAAAGGTTTAGTCGAAAACGGGGAATGTCATAGAGATGTTTGTGTCTGGTGTTATGCCTGTGGATCCTGTCACAACTATCAAGAAAGCATTTTAGGTCAAGGTTAATATTGGAATTTAAGGTCCTGTAGATATAGATTGCACAGTAGTAAGTGTGGATGTTCTGAACAGGGAGTAAGTTTAGACCTATGAAGAGTGGGGGGTGTGTGTTGCCAGGGATGGGATTTAGTGATTATTCTTACTGCAGCTTTTTGTTGGGTTATTATTGGCTTTAGGTGTGTTGCTGCAGTTGAACCCCAAGCACAGATAGCATAGGTGAGGTATGGATATATAAGTGAATGGTATAGTGTGAGAAGGGCAGTTTGTGGCACGTAGTATCGAATCTTGGAGAGGATCCCCACCGTTTCGGATACTTTTTTTTGTTATGTGTTGGATATGAGTTGTGCAAGAAAGGTATAAAATACCGACAATATGAAAGTTAAGACACATGTGCAACATCTGGATATCTTTATTGTAGACGTTTTGCCATCCAGTGGCTTTATCAATACAGATTCTAGGACATAATAGGAAGACAGTAGAACGTCTACAATAAAGATATCCAGATGTTGCACGTGTCTTAACTTTCATATTGTTGGTATTTTATACCTTTCTTGCACAACTTGTCAGACACTGCAACATCATGGAATCTTGGTTCAAAGGACATCTACAAGACCTTCTTCACGGCTGCTGCAACTAACCCATCTCTTTGGGAAGGACCTACTTCCACTGGGGAATCCCGCCTACCAGTGACTATGCCCTCGTCTACTGCCCGTCCCTATCCACTGACGCCTATATAACCGCCAGTCTTCTTGCCTTTGCTCCAGATTCTCCTCCACCACGATGCTGTGAACACTAACTCCAAGGCCGAGGGACTGATTACCTCATCTTTTGTATATAGTTCTACTGTCTTCCTATTATGTCCTAGAATCTGTATTGATAAAGCCACTGGATGGCGAAACGTCTACAATAAAGATATCCAGATGTTGCACATGTGTCTTAACTTGGAAATGAGTGCTGAAATTTAGGTTGTTGTTGAGGTATAGGCCAAGGAATTTGCCCTCATTATGTCTTAATGTTAAGTTGCGCAACACCTGCTCTGCTACCAAACATAATATAGTAGGTTTTGACAGTGTTAAGTGTAAGTTTATTGGCTGTCATCCAAGTCGATATTTTGAGCAGCTCCTCATTAACAATGGTGTTGAGGGTGGCAAGATTAGGGTGGGAGATGACATAAGTCGTGTCGTCAGCAAAGAGAATGGGTTTCAGGTGTTGGGATATGTTTGGAAGATCATTGATGTAAATGAGGAAGAGCAGGGGTCCAAGGACACTTCCCTGCGGAACTCCAGTATCAAGTGGCCGTGTTGATGAGGCTGTGTCTTTAATGGTGACATACCAATACCTATTAGAAAGGTAGGATTTAAAATATGCAAGCGCATGGCCTCTTATACCATAGTGGTCAAATTTGTGGAGTAGGATGCCATGGTCTACTGTGTCAAACGCTTTTTTTAGTACTATTTCAGTACATAATACTAGTGTCAGAACAAAGATTGGCTATGAAATCACAAGAACAATTATAAATTGTAATTATCAGAACATAAAAATTATATAAATTAAAAATGAGAAAAAAAGGTAAATCGGAAACACTTCTGCAAGCAGCAGGACTGGATGTTGCCATCAGGTGAGCATCCAGAGCCAACTTTGCGGTCTTATATCTTGGTAAGTACTGGCCCTAAAATTTTTTGGGGGGTCTTATACCACTCAGAAAATTGCCCTCTTTAATTTAAGACAAAAACGATTTTTTTATTTTTTAAAATATTCAGAGCGCCACGCAGGTGAACGTAGATCTACGTTTGGAAAGTTTAAAGGTTAATCCAAGGAATTGAACGTGCTTCCCCTTCCTTGGATCAAACCTGAGTGCCTCCTATTTCTCCAGGCACTGTATAATTCCTATGGGTTTGATGCACCCCATGAATAAAATAATTTTTATTTTTGCTTTCAATGATACTGCCCATATACCAGCCTGTGACAGAAGGGTTGCCCTTTTACTTGTGGGTCCTAAGGCACATGTCTACTGTACCTATTGGGTAGTCTGGTACTGGTAGAAATATTGACTGGTTTTCCTGTTTTCTTGAGGATGACAGATTAAATGGTTTTATATACTGTATACTATATCTGTAAAAAATGTAAAATACATTCTTGTAGTTTACAAATTATTTTTACTTTCAGGCAGCATTGTATGGGATGGCTCAGAGCATCCCAGACCGCACTCTGGTGGGAGAGATGGCTTGGTGTTACTTGGATGCTGTCTACTCTACTAAACATTTTTAGGAACTCAACCTGAAGTAGTCTAGTCATCCTGGAAAGTATGGAAAGTAGTCATAGATTTCTATACAGCATTTATGTCCAGAAAAGTTAGTCACATATACTACCATATATCATAGATCATAAGTCAACCTCAGCCATTAGTTGGGGATTATTCTTTCTCCCAATCAGATTTTTTCATAGCTCCAGGCACAAGATGGGGAGGGAGGGGGAGGGGATATTTTCAGGCTGCAGTGTTCCTATATTCTTATGTTCTTACTGGGTAATTTGCACTCATGAGATAAAGCTTTATTCTGGGTTTATTTTTTTATTAAAAAGCTCTACTTATGGCCAGTAATATATGGTAATCAGATAGTGCCATTTTTAGATTTTTTAATAGCCTTATTTTTATGCTTGATATTTGGGAAATTGAGATGAAATGCTGAAGAGAAATCTTCATCTGATTTCTACTGTGAGGCTTTGGGGGCCCACCTGGAATATATCTCACGTTATTTATACCTGCAGTCCCTCTTATATTCAGCAAGGTCTATACACATTCTTTGTTCTCTGAGTGCCAAGTGTTCACTTGTTATTACTAATGTTACCTGGGGCTCCCAGTACATTGGAATCCAGTTACCCTTTCTCTCTAACACATCAACTGTGCTGGTCTTCTTATGAATTCCTCTGCATACCTTCCAGATTTGTTCCAATTTCTTTTCATTTTTTCTTGGTGGATGGGTATTTACTATGTCAGGCACACAGGACTAATAATATTCGTTTTGATTGCTTGGTCTGCCTTTTATTTGATTGGGCTACCCAGCTATTTTGTGAAAATTCTTACATGTATTTATTGTTGGACAATCCCTCATCTGAAGGCCTCCTTGTGTCTGGCCTTGTCATTCCAAGTGCTATGGGACTCCTTGTCCTGGGATTCCTCCAGGGCAGGGTCCTGTTTGTTTTATTTTGTGGGTTTAATGTAATGTTAAAGACACTAGACATGACCAAAAGATATAAATAAATTAGTGAGAAACTCCTGTATGTCACTGGCTAACTTTAAAATGGCCTTTAGATTTTTGAATGGAAGAAATGCTGAAAAAGCTGTTTGCATCATAAGTAAAACAAATGATTTAATGTAAGTGGTAGAAAATAAATGATTTACAAAGGGAGGTAATAAGTACTAAATGCACTGGAAACTTTAAAAAATTATATGATAATTGCCCAAAATTGAACAAAAGCTTTTCTCTACTCTTAAAGTTACATATAAGTACTCTAATTACAAATTAATTAACCCTTTGACTGTTTCGGTCGTATATACATGTCTTACGAGCCAATGTGTTTGACTTACATATACTCAAAAATTCGAGCAGCTTCAAATCAAGCAGGAGAAAGCTGGTAGGCCCACATGTGAGAGAATGGGTCTGTGTGGTCAGTGTGCAGAGTATAAAAAAAATCCTGCAGCAAGCAGGATAAAATGCCAACTTTGAGGTGTATTTTTGTATAGTTTATATGGTTATATTCTCATTTTTGTAGTCACATTTGATAGAATGGAAAACATATTATAGAAATGGATGTGATTTTGATTGGTTTTGCTATGAAAATGACCTTGAAATGGAGCTCAAAGTAGGGAAAATGTTTGATTTTTGCCGATGTTCAAGAGTAAACAAATGACGTCATTGTCCAATAAATGTCCAACTAGCCATTCTGATATGCAGTCATGAATGGGTTGACATTATTTATACAATTATTACAATATTGCAGTCGTCTGCATAACAGTAAATCTTCTATTTTTTGTTTGAATAAAAATTCAAAATAGAAAGCAAGAGTAATATCAGAGGGGCCTGGAGATGTGACAAATGAACAAAGGAAATGTTATTTTAGAGTCAGGAATGTCTACATTGTTCATTCTGGACCCTATTTTGAAATTGGCATATTTTTTAATTGGCATGAAATTGGCCAAATTGCCAATTTCTGACCACTTTATTGGGTAGTTGAAATTGGTAAATGGGCAGTTTCTTGTACTCAATCGATAGAACAAATGGAGTTGTAAAAAAATAGCTATGAGTTTGGTCGACTGGAACAATGGAATTAGCCAAGAATAGGTCTCAAAATGGGCAAAATTGCCGATTCATAAATATTGCTGAGGTCGCTTAATTCCATAAGTTTTTTCAAATATTTTGCGACACCAGGAGACACCTCAGAATTTGGGGTTGTGACAGTCAAAGGGTTAAAACTATACCAGAATAATAGTGGGCAAGCAAAGGTGGAGGAGGATAAACTGGGAACAATACAGTGTGTTAGACCATATTCAAGCTAGGATAGGTAGTTATTAAGTAGGAAACTGGTGGAATATTCCAGGTGCTTCCTCATGACCCTTGATGAATTATGGCATATTCCAGGGTTCAAATTGCAGAGTTCATATTTGATTTTATGAATTTGATGAAACATTTAATTATACGTATTTTCATTCAAGATTGTTCAGTGGATTTTATTTATTACATTACCAAAGAAGTTTTCAGATAGTCAGAAAACCGAATTTGGCTTATATGCACACGTGTGTTGTATCAGCATAATACCATTGCCAGATACTGCTCCATTATCTTCCCAACACCAAGGCTCTGTAAGCCAGCTAGTTTTGTGCATTTAAGATTTAATTGGCTATTTTACTCTCATCAAAATTAGCACCTGCATGTAAGGTATAGGGTATTGTATTTACGGTATTATTAATACCATGGTCCCTTGAGTTGTAATAGGCTGGAGTAACATTAATTTGGAGTTACAATTTACCCTCGCAGAAGAATTTTGTTTTGAGTTGGGATTACAAATTGGAGATATGATATGGGTATGATATTATGACTGTTGTGGGCTGCATCTTGAGGAACAAGATTCATCTAAGTTGTGAGAAATATTCTGCATAACCAGGGACTTTATATATAAAGTGGTATGCCAATGATGTTAGTTATGTGTGTATTAATTGTATTGTTTACCCTTAAGTTTGAAGCTGTCATGACTGTTTTCCATTATCTTTTGAGTACTTACCCTTCATAACTGCATTTGTGTTATTACACCATCTTTTTGTATTACTAAGTCGTCTTGCCCCCTAAAATGTGCAGTAAACAGGCCTTTCTCTGAAGATCAAGTAAGAAATTAGTGCATTAGTATGACTTTTCACAGTCGACCATCTGCTATTATCAAATTGAGGCTAGTGAAAAAAAAGTAGAGAAATTATCATAGAGATGGAAAGACTTGTTATTGTAGATAAGAGAGAAGCAGATGATGGAAGATACATTACCTGCAAGTTATGTCTGTGAACATGCATGTCCAAGGTACAGTAAAATTGTGCTTTCAGAATCATGAATGAATTACCAGATAATTATGTATTTTGAGGTTTGAGTTACAGTAATTTGGAGGTATGATACGTCTTGAACAGATTAATATCATATCTCGGTGGACCACTGTATATTTAAGGTGCTAATCCTATATATATTGGAGAGTTTGTTTCATGTAGGCTACAACATATATTAACATCAAAAAGCATTGTTAAACATGTTAGTTTTTGCTTGCTTCTAATGTGTTTTTAATTAATATTGCATAGTCGTTCCCTACAAATTCACGGGGCTTACATTCCTGTAAGTTCTTTGAAACTTGAAGCCATGACTAAATACAAAATTAAGTCTGCAGAGTAATTTTTTTCAGATTTAGGTTTATTGTGTTTCAAAGATCATATTCTTCACAGATTTGAACCCATTGCAAACCAGTCCTAAAATTTGGTTCAAATCCTGTCTTTTCTGTGATTTTTTGCATTTGTGTTATTATGCTTTTGTGAGTTAGAGATGATATCTGTAATATATCATTTGGAATTGGTTTATATTAGCATTCATAAGAAATTACTGGATTTGAGATTTGGGCATGGGAAACGCATTACAACAGGAACATGTTCAATAATTGAAGTCCATGAGTAAGGAAGCACCCAACTTAGTAGGGACAACTGTATTTAAATAATTTTTACTGAAAATGCTGTACCAGAATTTCATTATAATATGTATATGTTTAGTTAATAAAATACTGGGATGAAATGTATTTTTCATGTACAGGAGGGTCCTTCTTATACAGCAGGTTAGGTTCTGGGCTACTGCTGTAAAACAAAAATTGCTGTAAAGTGAAATGGCCTTTTTTCACCTTCAAATGTGTAATGTCACCATGGTTGTTTAACATATTTATAGGTGGAGTTGTAAAAGAAGTAAATGCTAAGGTGTTGGGGAAAGGGGTGGGATTAAATTATAGGAAATCAGATACAAAATGGGAATTGAAACAGTTGCTTTTTGCTGATGATACTGTGCTTTTGGGGGATTCTAAAGAAAAGTTGCAAAGGTTAGTGGATGAGTTTGGGAGGGTGTGTAAAGAAAGAAAGTTGAAAGTGAACATAGATAAGAGTAAGATGATGAGGGTATCAAATGATTTAGATAAAGAAAAATTGGATATCACATTGGAGGGAGGGAGAATGGAAGAAGTGAATGTTTTCAGATATTTGGGAGTTGACTTGTCAGCAGATGGGTTTATGATGGAAGAGGTAAACCATAGAATTGACGAAGAAAAAATGGTGAGTGGTGCATTGAGGTATCTGTGGAGACAAAGAACATTATCCATGGAGGCAAAGAAGGGAATGTATGAGAGTATAGTGGCACCAATACTCTTATATGGGTGTGAATCATGGGTTGTAAATGCTGCAGCGAGGAGGCGGTTGGAGGCAGTGGAGATGTCGTGTCTAAATTGTAATGTAAGAGGGCTGAAGAGGGGCTGTTGAGGTGGTTTGGGCATTTAGAGAGAATGGAACAAAGTAGAATGAATTGGAGAGCGTATAAATTTGTTAGGGAAGGAAGGTAGGGTAGGGATCATCCCCGAAAAGGTTGGAGGGAGGGGGTAAAGTGGCGTGTGAACAATATAACCATCCCAGTGTAGTGCAGTGAAAAGAAAAGTGTATCTTGAATGAATACATTGTATATCCTTGAGATAACCAGTGTACAACACAGTGACAAAATACCAGTGAGAAAATAAAAGGAAATAAAATAAAAAACAATTGCGAAGTGTGGCAGTAGTGGGTCAGTCTACTTGTCCTGGTGTTGACATGTAACAAGTGATACACCAAGGTATGAGTTACCACATACAATGAATAGACAAAAAGGATATAAATAGGCAGTGATATAGTAAACTGAGTTAATCCTTTTAATCCCGAGTGTAGTGTAAACCTATGGTATAATTATATGGGAACAAGTTGAAAGTGCCACCCGCACCCCAACTCCAAGCCCCCGCCTCATGCCCCCACCCCATCCCCCGCCTCATGCCCCCACCCCATCCCCTGCCTTGTGCCCCACCCCATCCCCCACCTCGTGCCCCCACCCCATTCCCCGGATCCTACCCCACCCATCCAACCATCCCACCCACGGCCTCCCCTCCTCGCACCCTCACCTTCTTTCCACAGACCTCTATCTCCCAGCTTACCACCCCACTGCACAGCCCCCTCCTCCTATTGTCCCTACCCTCTCCTCAAGGATACTCACAGCCCAGCCCATCCCACCTACCAGTCACCCCACCACCAGCAGCACATAATAAGTACACCATCCACCACATACACCTGTTTTAAAAGTAATCATGGCCAGGAATAAAGGCTGTTGTATATGTGAAAAAATCTTTGGGAGAAACATGAGTGGCATTGATTGTGAAATTTGTGGTAAAACATCACATATATCATGTACAAAGCTTCATGCAACCATGACAAATGACGAAAAACAAGAAAGCAGTTTCTGGATTTGCCCCAGTGAAAGGGACAGCTGGTTAAGCGTAAGAGAGGTACTGAAAAGTGAAAACCTAGAAAGCGTAAGGAAGTTTCTAAGGAGCTTGCCAGAGTTATACAAAGAGTGGAAAACAGGGAAAAAGGAACAAGAAAAGGAGGAAAATGCATATAGAGGTGAAAACCAAGGAGTGAAAGTAAGAGCAAGAGTAGAAAACGTCATACAGAGCAAGTCGGAAAAGGAAACAGGGATACATAACATAGCGGAAAGGGGAAGGGAGGATGAGAAAACTAGAACAGGAACAAACGAAAACAAGCAAAGGGAAGAAATTAGCCTAGAAGAAAGTGAACAAGGGAACTCAGATCAGGTGGCAGAACTTAGGAACGACACAGAACCAATAAATATAGGTAGTCAGAACATTTGCAGTTACTATGCTAAAGGTATGTGCCTATATGGCAGAGATTGTTGGAATAAACACACCAGAAAATGTGCGAACATGTTGAGGAAGGGAAAGTGTCGTTTCAACAAAGAGTGCAGGTACTTCCATCCAGTAATGTGTAAAGCTTCAACGCAGTCAAGAGAATGTTATGACTTGAGCTGTCCAGACCATCATGTAAAAGGAATGCGGCACTACAGAGTTAGCAGAGAAAGGGAAATTGAACAGCATTCTTTTTTAGACAAAAAGAGAAAAGATCAAAACAAAGGGAGAGACAAACAGGGGGAATGGTACAGAGAGGACAGTTGGGCTCAAGGCCGAATAAGCAAACAAACGTGAAGCCAGTACTAGAGAAACCAGGGGAGTGTACACCAGGGGACATGCCAGGTAGTGCACCACCAGTGGTACTAATGAAACACAAAGCGAGACAAAACATCCCACTTGGTAATTCCTGCTTCATATTTGCAAATATACAGGGTTTGAAATCAAATAAAAATGACAAAGTTCGTTATGTCAGTGGGCTCCTGACAGAAGCGAATGCCATGTTCGGAGCATTTACAGAAATACATACAAGGGATATTTTGGATGGAGAGATAAAGATAGAAAACTACAACATGTATAGATGTGATAGGATCAATAGGTCACAGGGAGGAGTAGGAATCTATGTAAAGGATACTTTCTGTTACACAGAAGTGCTGAATTCTACGAATGATATAGTAGAAATTCTAGGCATTAAAGTTGAAAATAGGAATTTGGTAATTATCCTAGTATACAAACCACCATCGGCAACTGCTGAGGAATTCACAGAGCAGTTAAGTAAGATAGATAGCTATCTGGATAGGCTAGAAAGTCCTACACCAAATATTTTACTCCTTGGAGATTTTAATCTCCCTCATGTAAAATGGAAGATGGCACAACGTAATGTTATACCAGAAATATCCCCAGGAAGCACCCTGGCTCAACAGGTACATACCAGGGAAATAATGAGGTTTTGTGAAAAGTGCTCTTTAAACCAACAGGTAACTGATCCCACTAGAAATGAAAATACCCTGAATTTGATATTCACAAACAACGAGGAACTGATCAGAGACATAACAGTTTCCAAAACTATTTACTCTGATCATAACATCATAGAGGTTCAAACTAATATTAACTCAGGGGTAGGAAACTGCATCGCTAAAGTTAGAGACGGGATGTTCAGTAAGTTTAATTTTAACAACCATAGAATTAACTGGGAAAAAATAAACCAAGAGCTATCAGACATACCCTGGGAATCAGACATGAGCACCCTGAATCCCCACCAGTGCCTGGAGAAGCTGAATACAGAAGCATACAAAGTATGTATGAAACATGTACCATTGAGGAAACCCAGAGGAAGATCAGATATATAGAGAGAGAGCGTAGGAGATGGTACAGAAGAAGAAAACGGGTTACTGAACTGCTTAAAAACACAAACATGCTACAACAGAGGAAAGATAGACTTAGCAGAGAGATCACTGAATTAGAGCAAAAACTTAGGATGTCATACCTCACAGAAGAAGTACAAAGGGAACAAAAGGTCATACAGGATATTGCAAGAAACCCAAAATATTTCTATTCCTACGCAAAATCCAAGCTAAGAACAACCTGTAGAATTGGACCACTACTGAGAGGAGACTCATATACCGATGATGAACAGGAAATGAGTGAAATCCTAAAAGAACAGTATGAGTCGATGTTCAGCAACCCACTAAATGACAGCAAGGTAGAAAATGCAGAAATATTTTTCACTCCAGAAGAAGGCCGCAAAGACCAACTATCTGACATTAGTACAAATCCCATAGATTTTGAAAAAGAAATGGAAAACATGCCCACTCACTCAGCACCTGGACCAGATTCATGGAATGCTCTATTTATAAAGAAGTGCAAAGTACCACTAGCATGAGCCCTCAGTATTCTTTGGAGAAAGAGCTTAGATCTAGGTGAAATACCGGAGGCCTTAAAGAGTGCAGTCATAGCTCCTTTGCACAAGGGAGGCAGTAGAGCACTAGCTAAAAATTACAGACCAGTAGCCCTAACCTCTCACATCATAAAAATCTTCGAAAGAGTGATGAGACGGCAGGTTACAAATTTCATGGACCAGCACAACCAACATAACCTGAACCAGCATGGTTTTAGAGCAGGACGATCATGTCTGTCACAGCTGCTGAACCATTATGACAGAATTACGGAGGCACTGGAAGACGACAAAAACGCAGATGTGATTTACACAGAGTTTGCAAAAACGTTTGACAAATGCGATCATGGAGTGATAGCACACAAAATGAAGGCCATGGGCATTATGGGGAAGGTAGGCAGATGGATTTTCGGTTTCCTAACACACAGAACACAAAAAGTAGTAGTGAACAGGGCAAGATCCAGCATCAGCGAAGTCAAAAGCTCAGTGCCCCAAGGCACTGTCCTGGCACCTCTGCTGTTCCTCATCCTCATAGCAGACATAGACAAAAACACCCGGCACACTTTTGTATCATCATTTGCAGATGACACTAAAATAAGCATGAAAGTCAGTACGGTAGAGGATACTGAAAAAGTACAGGAAGACATAAACAGGGTTTTCCAGTGGGCAGTGGAAAACAACATGACGTTCAATGGTGATAAGTTCCAGCTGCTTAGGTATGGAAAGAATGAAGAACTCAAAAGGAGCACTATATACAAAACTCAAGAGGGTCACCAAATAGAACATAAGGAACACGGACCTTTCTTTTAAAGACCATAACAAGACAAAGATCACGACAGCCAGGAAGATGACTGGGTGGGTATTGAGAACTTTCAAAACAAGGGAAACAATGCCGATGGTGACACTCTTCAAATCGCTAGTGCTCCTTCACTTAGAATATTGCTCAGTGCTGATGGCCCCATTCAGGGCAGGAGAAATATCGGAGCTGGAACAAATACAGAGATTGTTTACGGCTCACATTGAGCCAGTAAAGCACCTAAACTACTGGGAATGCCTACAAGTCTTGAACATGTACTCATTGGAGTGGAGGAGAGAGAGGTACATGATAATGTATACCTGGAAGGTACTCGAGGGCTTGGTCCCAAATCTGCACACTGCCATAACAACATACTGGAGTGAGAGATATGGGAGGAAGTGTAAAATAAACCCAGTGAGGAGCAGGGGTGCAGTGGGGACAATAAAGGAACACTTTATCAACATCCGGGGTCCCAGACTTTTCAACATCTTACCAGAAGATATCAGAAACACTGCTGGAATAAGTGTTGAAGCCTTCAAGAGGAAACTAGACAAGTATCTTCACCAGGTGCCAGATCAACCAGGCTGTGATGGATATGTGGGGCAGCGGGCCTCCATCAGCAACAGCCTGGATGACCAGGCGAGCACCAGACGAGCCTGGCCCATGGCCGGGCTCAGAGAGTAGATATGCTCTCGAAATTCTTCAAAGGTATATCAAAGGTAAGGAGGGGCTTGGACTCCCAGCAAGCGTGTGTGAGCGTGTCAGACAGGAGTGAATGAAGGCAAATGGTTTTTGGAACTTGATGAGTTGTTGGATGTGAGCAGGGTAATACGTAACATGTGAAGGGATTCAGGGAAACTGGTTAGCAGGACTTGAATCCTGGAAATGGGAAGTACAATGCCTGTACTTTAACCCTTTCAGGGTTTCTGACGTACTAGTATGGCTTACGCACCAGGGTTATTGACGTATTAGAACGCTAAATTCTAGCACCTTCAAATCTAGTGAGAGAAAGCTGGTAGGCCTACATATGAAAGAATGGGTCTATGTGGTCAGTGTGCGTGGTGTAAAAAAAATCCTGCAGGACAGTGCATAATAGAAAAAAAAAACGTGTTTTTGGTTTAAAACGGCAAATTTGCAGTGTATTTTCGTATGGTATTTATGGTTGTATTCTAGTTTTCGTGGTCTCATTTTATAGAATGGAAGACATATTACAGAAATTGAGATGATTTTGATTGGTTTCATAATGAAAAGTACCTTGAAATTGAGCTCAAAGTACAGTGGACCCCGAGTTTCGGCAGCCTCGACTTTCACGAAATTCGACCTTCAGCGAGTTTTTTTGGAAAAATTTTGCCTCAAGTTTCGTGAAAAAACTAGTGTTTCGGCAACCGTCCGGTATCCGTTCACCCATCACCGCGCACACAAAGCCAGTCTCCCACGCCATTCACGCTCAGTGTGCCATTGTTTACCAACCTGTGACCATTACCCCGCGGGTTCATAAAATACATTTCATAATAATCCATTGTTTTTTGTGCTTGCAACTGCTAAATAAGTCATCATGGACCCAAGGAAAGCTAGTGCAAGCCCTTTGGTAAATAAAGTGAGTGACAGGGATGTGGAAAAGTTGGTGGAGGACCACAGGGAAGAGCTAACCACTGACGAACTGCAAGAGCTTCAACTGGAACAGCATCAGACCACAGCCGAGGAACTTGCTTCAGAGGAGGAGGAAGAGGGAGTGGATGAGGTGCCTTCTTCAGTGATTAACCCTTTCAGGGTCCGTCCCATAGATCTACGGCTTTATGTTCAGGGTCCAAACCGTAGATCTACGCCAAAATTCTAGAGGCGTCAAATTTAGCGTGAGAAGGCTGATAGGCCTACATCTGAGAGAATGGGTCTGGGTGGTCAGTGTGCACACCATAGAAAAAATCTGGACGCCCGCATGGCATTGTGGGAATGCCGGCAAAGTAGCTTTGTTCATCATGCCTGGCGGCAAGGAAGCTCTCACTCCCCACTCACTCTCCAGGTGAATTCTGACTCTCCTCTTCACAACTTACAGTTCTAAGACTGATGGAAGTGGAGATGAAGACGAATTCTATGGTTTTGAACCATATGGTACCATTGTGCCATATGGTACAATGGTACCATATGGTACAATGGTGCCATGTCATACATTGGTATCATATGGTACAATGGTATCATATGGTAGAGTGGTACCATATGGTACAATGTACCATATAGTACATTGTACCATATGGTACATTATACCATATGGTACAGGGTACAGGGACCCTAATGGAAATAAGTCTGTCTGACTTTTTTGGGTTATCCTAGGTTCTCCAAACATATGCTGCTAAGTATGATATTCTATGTAACTTTATTTGTGTATACCTAAATAAACTTACTTATGATGCCACATGCACTTGAGTAAGTTTATTCAGGAGTACAGAAATACAATTACATAGATTATCATACATAGCAGCATACATATAAAATCCTAGGATAACCCAAAAAAGTCATGATGACTTATTTCCATAGTTATCCCTGTATCTGTACCATATAGTGTCCTGTACTGTATGGTACTCTGTACCATATGGTACCCTGTGCCATATGGTACCCTGTGCCATATGGTACCCTGCACCATATGGTACCCTGCATCATATGTTATCCTGTACTGCATGGTACCCTATAGTACAATGTACCATATGGTACCCTGTAACACATACCTTGTACCATATGGTCAATAGGTGTTGGTGGCATGAGACACCAGCCAAGACTGAGTGAGTGGCGACACAAGCTAGCTACTGACTCTCCAGTTTCCGAGACAAAGTGCTTTGTCATCCACCTCAAGGAACATGTCAAGTTCCTGTACACTTGTAAATGTATAATAGAACATTACTAATATATAACATTTTTGCATATTTTTGTTGTAAACAACTATTGTAAACAAAATAATGAAAATATTAGTGTGTTTATTGTATTGAATACAACAGTACCATATGGTACAATGAACCATATGGTATCATTGTACTGTATGGTACAATGTACCATATGGTACCATTGCATCATATGGTACCATTACACCATATGGTACCATTGCACCATATGGTACCATTGTATCATATGGTACCATTGTACCAAATGGTTCCATTGTACCATATGGTACCATTGTATCATATGGTACCATTGTAACATGTACCATATGGTACCATTGTATCATATGGTGCCATTGTACCATATGGTACAATTGCAATATGGTATCATTGTACTGTATGGTACAATGTACCATATGGTACCATTACATCATATTGCATTGTACCATATGTTACAATTGCAATATGGTATCATTGTACTGTATGGTACAATGTACCATATGGTACCATTGCATCATATGGTACCATATTGTACCATTACACCATATGGTACCATTGCACCATATGGTAACATTGTATCAAATGGTACCATTGTACCAAATGGTGCCATTGTACCATATGGCACCATTGTATCATGGTATAAACCTTGGTAATAAATACTGACAAGTTGGTTTAGAAAGACACTTAAGCAAACACTATAACATATTTATTAGAAAACGTTTCGGTCCTGGGACCTTCATCAGAAGTGATCAAGGTCCCAGGACCGAAACGTTTTCTAATAAATATGTTATAGTGTTTGCTTACGTGTCTTTCTAAACCACCATTGTATCATATGGTACCATTGTATCATATGGTACCATTGTATCATATGGTACCATTGTATCAAATGGTACCATTGTACCATATGGCACCATTGTATCATATGGTTCCATTGTATCATGTGCCATTGTACCATATGGTACCATTGTATCATATGGTACCATTGTATCATATGGTACCATTGTATCATATGGTACCATTGTATCAAATGGTACCATTGTACCATATGGCACCATTGTATCATATGGTTCCATTGTATCATGTGCCATTGTACCATATGGTACCATTGTATCATATGGTACCATTGTATCATATGGTACCATTGTATCATATGGTACCATTGTATCATGTGCCATTGTACCATACGGTACCATTGTATATGTTACCATTGTATCATATGGTACCATTGTACCATATGACACCATTGTATCATATGGTACCATTGTATCATGTGCCATTGTACCATATGGTACCATTGTATCATATGGTACCATTGTATCATATGGTACCATTGTATCATATGGTACCATTGTATCATGTGCCATTGTACCATATGGTACCATTGTATCATATGGTACCATTGTATCATGTGCCATTGTACCATACAGTACCATTGTATATGTTACCATTGTATCATATGGTGCCATTGTACCATATGACACCATTGTATCATATGGTACCATTGTATCATGTGCCATTGTACCATATGGTACCATTGTATCATATGGTACCATTGTATCATATGGTACCATTGTATCATATGGTACCATTGTATCATGTGCCATTGTACCATATGGTACCATTGTATATGTTACCATTGTATCATATGGTACCATTGTACCATATGACACCATTGTATCATATGGTACCATTGTATCATGTGCCATTGTATCATATGGTACCATTGCATCATGTGCCATTGTATATGGTACCATTGTATCATGGTGTCATTGTACCATATGGTACCATTGCACCCTATAGCACCATTTTACCATATGGTACCGTTGTATTCAACACAATAACCACACTAATATTTTCATCATTTTGTTTACAATAAACTTGTAAATAAGTTTTGTAAGCAATATAATGATAAACAAATTAGTGCAGTTATTGTGTAGAATACAATGAGTGTACACTTATACAATATACATTATACTGGTCTCACAGGCCACAAATGTTATTAGAAAAAGAAAAAAATTAGAAAAGAAAAGAAAAAAGTATAAAAAACATAAAATAAAAAAATGGGATTTTGCAGAAGTCACTGATGTTGCCGCCACCCGGTCATTTTGGGTCAACTTCCCGCCACTGTATCTCGGTAAGTACTGATCAGAATTTTTTTTTTTTGTCTTATTACCTGTAAGAAAAAATAATTTTTTTTTTTTTTTTTTTCAAAATTTTCAGATTTTGGCCTTGGACCCTGAAGGGGTTAAGGACATGTTTGGAATGTGGAACGAGTTGCAAAGTTTTGTTGAAAAATATCACCCTGACCAAGCTGAAACAAGCCATATCTGCAACATGTACAATGACAGTGTTGTGTCCCACTTCAGGGAAGTCTTAAAGAAGCGCCAGAAAAAGACCTCTCTGGATAGATATTTTGTGCACCAGGGGTCCAGTGACTCAAGTTGTTCCCAGTGGCATTAAAAGAAGAAGGGAAATAACCCCAGATAAGGACAAGTCCTAATGGAAGGAGATTCTCCTTCCAAACAATAGTGTACACCTTCCTCCTATCACCTCCTCCCATCTTCCATCTACCCAGAAGTCTTCAGTAAAGGTAAGTGTAATGTTTATTTTATTTTTTTTATTATCACACTGGCCGATTCCCACCAAGGCAGGGTGGCCTGAAAAAGAAAAACTTTCACCATCATTCACTCCATCACTGTCTTGCCAGAAGGGTGCTTTACACTACAGTTTTTAAACTGCAACATTAACACCCCTCCTTCAGAGTGCAGGCACTGTACTTCCCATCTCCAGGACTCAAGTCCGGCCTGCCGGTTTCCCTGAATCCCTTCATAAATGTTACTTTGCTCACACTCCAACAGCACGTCAAGTATTAAAAACCATTTGTCTCCATTCACTCCTATCAAACACGCTCACGCATGCCTGCTGGAAGTCCAAGCCCCTCGCACACAAAACCTCCTTTACCCCCTCCCTCCAACCTTTCCTAGGCCGACCCCTCCCCCGCCTTCCTTCCACTACAGACTGATACACTCTTGAAGTCATTCTGTTTCGCTCCATTCTCTCTACATGTCCGAACCACCTCAACAACCCTTCCTCAGCCCTCTGGACAACAGTTTGGGTAATCCCGCACCTCCTCCTAACTTCCAAACTACGAATTCTCTGCATTATATTCACACCACACATTGCCCTCAGACATGACATCTCCACTGCCTCCAGCCTTCTCCTCGCTGCAACATTCATCACCCACGCTTCACACCCATATAAGAGCGTTGGTAAAACTATACTCTCATACATTCCCCTCTTTGCCTCCAAGGACAAAGTTCTTTGTCTCCACAGACTCCTAAGTGCACCACTCACTCTTTTTCCCTCATCAATTCTATGATTCACCTCATCTTTCATAGACCCATCTGCTGACACGTCCACTCCCAAATATCTGAATACGTTCACCTCCTCCATACTCTCTCCCTCCAATCTGATATTCAATCTTTCATCACCTAATCTTTTTGTTATCCTCATAACCTTACTCTTTCCTGTATTCACCTTTAATTTTCTTCTTTTGCACACCCTACCAAATTCATCCACCAATCTCTGCAACTTCTCTTCAGAATCTCCCAAGAGCACAGTGTCATCAGCAAAGAGCAGCTGTGACAACTCCCACTTTGTGTGTGATTCTTTATCTTTTAACTCCACGCCTCTTGCCAAGACCCTCGCATTTACTTCTCTTACAACCCCATCTATAAATATATTAAACAACCACGGTGACATCACACATCCTTGTCTAAGGCCTACTTTTACTGGGAAAAAATTTCCCTCTTTCCTACATACTCTAACTTGAGCCTCACTATCCTCGTAAAAACTCTTCACTGCTTTCAGTAACCTACCTCCTACACCATACACTTGCAACATCTGCCACATTGCCCCCCTATCCACCCTGTCATACGCCTTTTCCAAATCCATAAATGCCACAAAGACCTCTTTAGCCTTATCTAAATACTGTTCACTTATATGTTTCACTGTAAACACCTGGTCCACACACCCCTTACCTTTCCTAAAGCCTCCTTGTTCATCTGCTATCCTATTCTCCGTCTTACTCTTAATTCTTTCAATTATAACTCTACCATACACTTTACCAGGTACACTCAACAGACTTATCCCCCTATAATTTTTGCACTCTCTTTTATCCCCTTTGCCTTTATACAAAGGAACTATGCATGCTCTCTGCCAATCCCTAGGTACCTTACCCTCTTCCATACATTTATTAAATAATTGCACCAACCACTCCAAAACTATATCCCCACCTGCTTTTAACATTTCTATCTTTATCCCATCAATCCCGGCTGCCTTACCCCCTTTCATTTTACCTACTGCCTCACGAACTTCCCCCACACTCACAACTGGCTCTTCCTCACTCCTACAAGATGTTATTCCTCCTTGCCCTATACACGAAATCACAGCTTCCCTATCTTCATCAACATTTAACAATTCCTCAAAATATTCCCTCCATCTTCCCAATACCTCTAACTCTCCATTTAATAACTCTCCTCTCCTATTTTTAACTGACAAATCCATTTGTTCTCTAGGCTTTCTTAACTTGTTAATCTCACTCCAAAACTTTTTCTTATTTTCAACAAAATTTGTTGATAACATCTCACCCACTCTCTCATTTGCTCTCTTTTTACATTGCTTCACCACTCTCTTAACCTCTCTCTTTTTCTCCATATACTCTTCCCTCCTTGCATCACTTCTACTTTGTAATGTTATTATTATTTATTTTAAATGCATGTACTTGATTTCTGATTGTTTTCATTATGTAAATCTTTATTTAATTTGAAAAAAATATTTTAATATTTTTGGGTGTCTGGAACAGATTAATTTTATTCCCATTATTTCTTATGGGGAAAATGGTTTCGAGTTTTGTGAATTTTGACCTTCGGCGGGCTCTCTGGAATGGATTAATCACGAAACTCGGGGGTCCACTGTAGCAGAAAAGTTTGATTTTTACCAAATTTCAAAAGTAAGCAAATCATGCCAAGTGTCCAATACACGTCAACTGGTGAGTCTAATATTCTTTCACAAGTGCACTGATATTATTTATACCATTTCTACACCATTTCTACATTAATGCAGTAGTCTGCATAACAGTAAATCTTCTATTTTTTGTGAGAATAAAAATTCAATGTGGAAAGCAAAAGAGAGGTAAGAGAGGCCTGGGGATGTGACCAATGAACAGATAAAATGTTATTTTAGTTCCATGAATGTCTGTAAATGGGTGGTTTCTTGTACTCAGTCGATAGAAAAAATGGAGTTCTAGTGAACTAGATATGATTTTTGTCGACTAGTACACTGAAATTGGCCGAAAATAGGGTTCAAAGTGGGCGAAATCGCCGATGCATAAACATCGTCAAGACCGCTAACTTCACGAGAGCATAATTCCGTAAGTTTTCCATCAAATTTCATTCTTTTGGTGTCATTATGCTCGGGAAAAGATTCTCTATCATTTCATAACAAAAAATAATTTTTTTTTTTCCGAAAAATTTTCGACCCCGAGAACGAGTTTAGAAGAGGGCCTCTCGACCCTGAAAGGGTTAAAAGAGGGGTTTAGGATATTGGCAGTTTGGAGGGATGTCTAAATTGTCGTATCTGAGTGCCTCTGCAAAGACAGTGATTATGTATGAGTGATGGTGAAAGTGTTGAATGATGATGAAAGTTTTTTGTTTTTGTTTTTGTTTTTCTTTGTTTTTGGGTCACCCTGCTTTGGTGGGAAACGGTCGACGTGTTAAAAAAAAAAATGTTTATACTATCATATTTTAAGTGAGCAATAAAGCTAGGCCTAAAAATACATATACAGTACACACATTACATACCTTAAAATATTTTTATTCTTAGCTTATGGTGAATATATTTATTGTATTAAGTCTGAATAAATGAAAAGTGTTACACTTAACCACTGTATTGTTTTGTACTTCAGTGTATCATGTTCAAATTAATAAATAAATAAATAAAAATGAATAAATTGAAAACTGCTGTGTTAGTGAAATGTTGTAAAGTGAAGTGATGTAAAGGATGGGTTGTCTATTTTTTTTTTTTTTTAGCACACTAAGCATCAATGTTTAAAGGCCAAAGTGAGTGTGTTGTCAGTTGTATAATAATTGTAGTCTATGATTAGTTATCGTTGGAGAAAATAGTGGTGCCTAGTTGCCAATCACAGAATTATATTAAAAAATAGCATTGGCCACAAAAAATATTGTGTTGAAGCAAATGCTCATTTAAGCTAGTAAGAGGGAATTGGGATGAACTTTGGCTCTTGGTTCTACTTAATTTTCTGCAGTTATCTTTTAAAACTCCTGTATTGTCTCATCTTCAACAGTGTTATCGTCATGATCATTGTTTCTTTACCACCTTCTTAATTTTTTTTTTTTTCATATTTTGTAAAATGGGAAGAGTAAAATATATTTCAAGCATGACATGTTGGTATGACAGTTACATGCTAAACAAAATCCTGAATAACCTGCATAAGCTGTGCATTGTCAGTAGAACATGACTGAAATTTTGTGCCAAATTTTGTATTGTGAGTGAGACCATATGGTATGCTGTAAATTTAGAGGTGACTGTAATGCCATGAGATCTTTTCTCTCCATGTGGCAGTTAGTCTGTTAGAGAGGCCATTGCTTTTATGGGTAAAGGCAGAAAAACTGCCCATTATATGACAGTCTAACAAAACATCATGAATGAGCAAGAAGACTGTTTCAAGAATTATTTTATCCCTTCAGTCAAAATGTACCTGGTTAGAAAGAACCTTTTAATTCAGGGTTCTCATCACTCTTATAATTCATGTACCCATCTTCCACTCTTGGAGTCTATGGAATCTAATGTGAGGGTTGTGTTTTACCACAACCCTCACATTAGATTCCACTGGATCGAGAAGTGATTAAGACATTTAAATGTCATCACATATGAAAGATGGTGCAGCAACTGCTCACAGCAGTACATGAAAATGCAGACACGACAGTGCCAGTGTTCTGGCATAAATTTAACATTGCATATAATAGCCAACTTAAGACATGCATGCAATCAAGTACCTTAATTAACAATAAATGCAGGCTGTAAAAAATTTTGGCTTAGTTTAGTGAATAATTTTCCAGTTTTTCTCCACAGTACTTAAGTTCAAGAAATTTGTCTATCTGGCAAGAAGGGTGCCAGGTGAAAGGTTTGAAAATGTGCAGGCAGAAGATATAAATGAACTACAGTAGACTCTTACATTACATGGATTTATTTGGCACATTTGGTTATTACACTATTGAAAAATTGCGGCATAATTTTATACAATACAGTGGACCCCCGCATAATGATTACCTCCGAATGCGACCAATTATGTAAGTGTATTTATGTAAGTGCGTTTGTACGTGTATGTTTGGGGGTCTGAAATGGACTAATCTACTTCACAATATTTCTTATGGGAACAAATTCGGTCAGTACTGGCACCTGAACATACTTCTGGAGTGAAAAAATATCGTTAACCGGGGGTCCACTGTACTTCATAAAATTAACTTAAAACAGTTTGGTTTGCGGGAGGGGAAAAAATTTGGAACATCTTCCACAGGGTATTTCCTTAGCTCAGGCCGCCACCTTGTTGTAGGTGAGACCACTGTCTCCAAGGGGGAAACATACCACCATCCCCTGCCACCCTCTCTACCCCCATCCAAGCCTTCTGTTCATATGTGTTTAGGAGCTAGCTGTGTTTGTGGATTGTGTTTTGATACAGTGGAGCCACGGCTTACCAGTTTAATCCGTTCCATGACCTAGCTTGTAACTCAATTTGTTTGTGCATCAAATCAATTTTATTTATTTAAATTAACTGAAATGCCACTAATCTGTTCCAGCAGAATTCCTGCTCTTGGGAGGCAGTACAAAATACTTCATTGTGATACTAATAGCAACTCTACAGCTTATTTATCTATCACAATTCATCTAATATGACATAATAAACAATGTAAATAACATAAAAACATGATATATACTCTAGAATGAATGAAGTATGTCATGTGATGAGCAGTGGCGGCCATTGCTCCTCCTGCACTGACCATATCTTCCCATTCTTCCCCTTCTGAAAATGGAGTGTTCGTGAGGCTAACTGCACTAGATCACTAGTTTCATAAGGAAAACACTGAAACAATGTACAGTGGACCCTCACCTAACGCTATTAATCCGTTCCTGAGAGCTCAACGTTAGGCGAAATTATCGTTAGGCGAATTAATTTTCCCCATAAGAAATAATAGAAATCAAATTAATCCGTTCCTGACACCCCAAAGTATGAACAAAAAAAAATTTTTACCACATGAAATATTAATTTTAATACACACAAACTGAAGAAGACATGCACAGTTACATGAAGTTACATTGAAGATCTGGTGATGATTGATGGGATGGGAGGAGGGGAGACTGTGGATGGTGTTAATGTTTAGAAGGGGAATCCCCTTCCATTAGGAGTTGAGGTGGCAAGTCCTTTTCCAGGGTTACTTCCCTTCTTCTTTTAATGCCACTAGGACCAGCTTGAGAGTCACTGGACCTCTGTCGCACAACATATCTGTCCATAGAGGCCTGTACCTCCCGTTCCTTTATGACATTCCTAAAGTGTTTCACAACATTGTCAGTGTAATAGTCACCAGCACGGCTTGCAATAGCTGTGTGAGGGTGATTTTCATCAAAAAAGGTTTGCACTTCAAGCCACATTGCACACATTTCCTTAATCTTTGAAGGAGGCAACTTCCTCAATTTCTCTATCCCCTCCTCCAAAGCAGTTTCCTCAGGTGTGGCCTCTTGCTGTTGAAGATGATCTAGCAGCTCATCAGTGGTTAGTTCGTCATTGTCCTCCTCCACCAACTCTTCCACATCCTCCCCACTAACCTCCAATCCCAAGGACTTCCCCAGTGCCACAATGGATTCCTCAACTGGCATAGGATTCCGAGGGTTAGCCTCAAACCCTTCAAAATCCCTTTTGTCTACACATTCTGGCCACAGTTTCTTCCAAGCAGAGTTCAAGGTCCTCTTAGTCACTTCCTCCCAAGCCTTACCTATAATGTTTACACAATTGAGGATGCTAAAGTGATCTCTCCAAAACTCTCTTAGAGTCAACTGAGTTTCTGAGGTCACTACAAAGCACCTTTCAAACATAGCTTTTGTGTACAGTTTCTTGAAGTTGGAAATGACCTGCTGGTCCATGGGCTGCAGGAGAGGGGTGGTATTAGGAGGCAAAAACTTGACCTTAATGAAACTCATTTCCGCAGAAAGTCACTCTGCCACGTCTGAAGGATGACCAGGACCATAGTCTAATACCAGGAGGCACTTAAGGTCTAATTTCTTTTCATTTAGGTAATTTTTCACAGTGGGGGCAAATGCATGGTGTAACCAGTCATAGAAAAAGTCCCTAGTGACCCATGCCTTACTGTTTGCCCTCCACAGCACACACAAATTAGCCTTGAGGACATTCTTTTGCCTGAACGGTCTGGGAGTTTCAGAGTGATACACTAATAAAGGCTTCACTTTGCAATCACCATTAGCATTGGCACACATCAACAGAGTAAGCCTGTCTTTCATAGGCTTATGTCCTGGGAGTGCCTTTTCCTCCTGAGTAATGTAGGTCCTGCTTGGCATTTTCTTCCAAAACAGGCCTGTTTCGTCACAATTAAACACTTGTTCAGGTTTCAGTCCTTCACTGTCTATGTACTCCTTGAATTCCTGCACATATTTTTCAGCCGCTTTGTGGTCTGAACTGGCAGCCTCACCATGCCTTATCACACTATGTATGCCACTACGATTCTTAAATCTCTCAAACCAACCTTTGCTGGCCTTAAATTCACTCACCTCATCACTAGGTGCAGGCATTTTTCTAATTAAATCGTCATGCAACTTCCTAGCCTTTTCACATATGATCACTTGAGAGATGCTATCTCCTGCTATCTGTTTTTCATTTATCCACACCAATAACAGTCTCTCAACATGTTCTATCACTTGCAATCTCTGTTTCGAAAACAAAGTTGCACCTTTGGCAAGAACAGCTTCCTTGATTGCCGTTTTCGTGGCCACAATAGTAGCGATGGTTGATTGGGGTTTTGTGTACAACCTGGCCAGCTCAGAGACACGCACTCCACTTTCATACTTAGCAATGCTTTCTTCATATCCATAGTAATTCTCACTCTTTTTGCTGTAGGGTTAGCACTAGAAGCTTTCTTGGGGCCCATGGTGACTTATTTTGCAGGTGCAATCACTAAAAATGCTGTGATAATATGAAATGTTCCGATTGTATGCTTGGAAGCAACCGCGGTGGCTGGCTTGTAAACACTGGCACCCACGGAACAAGTGAGGCGGGCTCAGGCCGCACGTGGACGCGTCTCAAACGAATCACGTTGAGCGTGTTTTTTAGCACTAGCCGAGGCAAAATTTTTGCGTTAAAATGTATCGCTAGGCGGATTTAACGTTATGCGATGCGTTCGTTAGGCGAGGGTCCACTGTATTTATAAATATGAAATATTGTATAAAAACATAATAGAGAATGTAAAGAATATACAGTGGACCCCCGCATAACGATATTAATCTGTTCATGAGAGCTCATTGTTATGCGAAATTATCGTTATGCGGATGAATTTTCCCCATAAGAAATAATGGAAATCAAATTAATCCGTGCAAGACACCCCAAAGTATGAAAAAAAAAAAACATTTTTACCACATGAAATATTAATTTTAATACACACAAACTGAAAAAGGCATGCACAATTACATGACGCTTACCTTTATTGAAGATCTGCTGATGATTGATGGGATGGGAGGAGGAAAGAGTCTAGTGTTTAGAAGGGGAATCCCCTTCCATTAAGACTCGAGGTGTCAAGTCCTTTTCTGGGGTTACTTCCCTTCTTCTTTTAATGCCACTAGGACCAGATTCAGAGTCACTGGACTTCTGTCGCACAACATATCTGTCCATACTGGCCTGTACCTCTCGTTCCTTTATGACTTCCCTAAAGTGTTTCACAACATTGTCAGTGTAATAGTCACCAGCACGGCTTGCAATAGCTGTGTGAGGGTGATTTTCATCCATAAAGGTTTGCACTTTCAGCCACATTGCACAGATTTCCTTAATCTTTGTAGTAGGCAACTTCTTCAATTTCTCTCTCCCCTCCTCCGAACCACTTTCCTCAGGTCTGGCCTCTTGCTGTTGAAGTTGATCTAGCAGCTCATCAGTGGTTAGTTCTTCATTGTCCTCCTCCACCAACTCTTCCACATCATCCCCACTAACCTCCAACCCCAAGGACTTTCCCAATGCCACAATTGATTCCTCAACTGGCATACTCCTCTCAGGGTTAGCCTCAAATCCTTCAAAATCCCTTTGGTCTACACATTCTGGCCACAGTTTCTTCCAAGCAGAGTTCAAGGTCCTCTTAGTCACTCCCTCCCAAGCCTTACCTATAAGGTTTACACAATTGAGGATATTAAAGTGATCTCTCCAAAACTCTCTTAGAGTCAGTTGAGTTTCTGAGGTCACTACAAAGCACCTTTCAAACAGAGCTTTTGTGTACAGTTTTTTGAAGTTTGCAATAACCTGCTGGTCCATGGGCTGCAGGAGAGGAGTGGTATTAGGAGGCAAAAACTTCACCTTAATGAACTTCATGTCTCCATAAAGTCGCTCTGCCATGTCTGTAGGATGACCAGGGGCATTGTCTAACACCAGGAGGCACTTAAGGTCTAATTTCTTTTCAGTTAGGTAATCTTTCACATTGGGGGCAAATGCATGGTGTAACCAGTCATAGAAAAAGTCCCTAGTGACCCATGCCTTACTGTTTGCCCTCCACAGCACACACAAATTAGCCTTGAGGATATTCTTTTGCCTGAACGCTCTGGGAGTTTCTGAGTGATACACTAATAAAGGCTTCACTTTGCAATCACCACTAGCATTGGAACACACCAACAGAGTAAGCCTGTCTTTCATAGGCTTATGTCCTGGGAGTGCCTTTTCCTCCTGAGTAATGTAGGTCCTGCTTGGCATTTTCTTCCAAAACAGGCCTGTTTCATCACAATTAAACACTTGTTCAGGTTTCAGTCCTTCACTGTCTATGTACTCCTTGAATTCCTGCACATATTTTTCAGCTGCTTTGTGGTCCGAACTGGCAGCCTCACCATGCCTTATCACACTATGTATGCCACTACGCTTCTTAAATCTCTCAAACCAACCTTTGCTGGCCTTAAATTCACTCACATCATCACTAGTTGCAGGCATTTTTTTAATTAAATCCTGATGCAACATCCTAGCCTTTTCACTTATGATCACTTGAGAGATGCTATCTCCTGCTATCTGTTTTTAATTTATCCACACCAATAAGAGTCTCTGAGCATCTTCCATCACTTGCGATCTCTGTTTCGAAAACACAGTTGAGCCTTTGGCAAGAACAGCTTCCTTGATTGCCTTTTTGTTGCCCACAATAGTAGTGATGGTTGATTGGGGTTTTGTGTACAACCTGGCCAGCTCGGAGACACGCACTCCACTTTCATACCTATCAATGATCTCTTTCTTCATCTCTATAGTAATTCTCACCCTTATTCCTGTAGGGTTGGCACTAGAAGCTTTCTTGGGGCCCATGGTCACTTATTTTGCAGATAAAATAAAAAACACTGTAATAATATGAAATGTTTCGATTTTATGCTTGGATGTTACCGCGGAGGCTGGCTGGTAAACAATGCCACCGGCAGAACATGTGAGGCTGGCTAAGGCTGCACATTAGACGCGTCTCGGACGAACAGCGTTGAGCGGGTTTTTTAGCGGTATGCGAGGCAAAATCTTAGCGATAAAATGTATCGGTATGCGGATTTAACGTTATGTAAGGCCAACGGTATGCGGGGGTCTACTGTACTGATTTTATAAAATGTACACACATATATTTACCTGGGAGAAGAGATGCTTGCGAGGTGGAGGGTATAAGATAGGTAGAGTGGCATATGCTGTCAGTGGCCCACAGCCACAACCTGCACACCTCCACCTCATTTGAGTTTATGATTTCATGCTTTAATTCCATGGACATCATCATCTTTTTCTTCTCAGCACCGTCCTTTGCACTTAATACATTCTTAGTGCCCATGGTTAGAAAAAATAAATTTGGCAAATTAACTGCACAGAATGTAAACAAAGCATGAGAGAAATGCTTCCTTTGCTCAGCGGATATTTTGGCATTCAGTGCGCCAACTAATGATGGTGTTCTGAAGCTCCTCGTTATTATTATTATTATTATTATTATTTAGGGAACTGAAGCACATATCCAGTTCCCTAGATCAAGAGCCCATAACCAGCATCAAGGAACCTTGATGCTGGTGAGGGGCTCTTGATCTAGGGAATTGGATCTTAGCTCCAGCTCCCTAAATTAACCCTTTCAGGGTCCAAGGCCAAAATCTGAAGTCACGCACCAGTGTCCAAGAAATTTTGAAAAAAAAAAAAATTATTTTTTCTTACAGAATTAAAGAGCATATTTTTGTGAAGGTAATAAAACAAAAAAAAATTAGAATCTGATCAGTACTTACCGAGATACAGTGCCAAGAAGTTTGTAGAAAATGATGTGGTGGCGGCAACATCGACGAATTCCACATACGCGTATTATATTATTTTGTTGTTTTAGTTGTTTTTTCTTTTCTTTTCCAATTTTTTTCTATTCCTACTAACATTTGGGGCCTGAGAGACCAATACTGTATATAATTGATATATATATACTCACTGTATTGAACACAATAACCGCACTAAAGTTATTATCATATTATTGTTTACCACTGTTGTTTATTACAATAAACATGCACAAATATTGTATAATACTAATGTTCTATCATATATTTACATATTTACAATCACTGGACATGGTTTTAGAACTGCTGGAGCTTGTGGAACTCCTTGAAACAAGGCACCATGCACAGAGGCACCTTACATTCCTCACACATAAACCGAGTGTCTTTGCGTCTTTGTTGCCGTCGTTTTGTTTGTGCACAGACAATGCATCTCTTCTGAGCAAATTTCTTTTGAGTTGAAGGAAGCTGTATTATGAAATGATCACCTTCTCTTCTCAAACACTTGGGTATATTGTGATGAATTCGAGGACCATGTTGTATTGCAGGTGTTGTTACCTGGTACTTCATTATGAGTTGTCTGACAACAGACAAACAAAATTCACCATACGGTGGTCTGTTACCAGTCTTTATTTGGTACATATTATATGCATTCAGCATTGAAATGTCCATGAGATGGAAGAAAAGTTTCATGTACCACTTGTAACTCTTACGAACACAGTCAACAAAACCAATCTGCATGTCACACTTGTCAACCAAGCGCATGTTTTGTGTATAATCAATCACTGTCACTGGTTTTCGAATACGTTCATTAGTCACTCGATCAACTTTGCCACTGTCTTGCATTTCATTACAGTGAATGGTTGTCAACAATGTGACATCTCGTTTGTCATGCCACCGTAATGCCATGATGTCATTGGCAGTAAACACCTGCACATCATCACCACGAACACCTGCGTTGAGCCTGGACATATGTTTACGATTAGAACGCACTGTGCCACACACATCTGTCTTGTTCACTCGCATGAAATCACTTGTGTACCAGTTATCGGTATATAATGTATGGCCCTTACCAAGATAAGGTGCCATCATGTTTCTCACTACGTCACCTGATATACCCAATAACATCTTGGTATCTTTCAATGTTTTACTACCCGTGTATACAACAATATCCAACACCAGGCCACTGTCACAATCACAGAGTACAAACAATTTTATACCAAAGCGGTTCCTCTTGCTCGGTATATACTGCATGAATGACAGTCTACCTTTGAACAAAATCAAAGACTCGTCAATTACAAGATTCTTGAATGGATAAAAGTATATCCTGAACTTTTGTTTGAGATACATGAAAACATTTCTAATCTTGTATAACCTGTCACTTCTGTCAGGCCTGGTTTTGTCAGAGAAGTGCAACATACGTAACAGTAAGATAAACCTGTTCACTGGTATTATTTCACTGAAGGATGGGGTACAAATTAGCCGATCTGTGGACCAGTATGCTTTTATATTATGCTTATAGACGTGAGGCATAAGCATTATTGTTGCAAAAAGCAAATACATTTCTGCAACAGTCGTCTCTTTCCACCTGTGTAGTCTTGACTGTGGTGATAAGATCGTATTTGCCATGGTGTACTGAAAATACTTATTACTTTCCCTGACAATAATTTCCATCAATGGCTGGTCAAAGAATAATTCAAAGAATTCCAGTTCATTGGCCGTGGTTCCAAGGGGACAGGTAGGTAGAATTCCACTTTGCGAGTCATCAAAGTGGTGAGGGCTGGGAACAAAATTGAGATTTTGCTGCCAATCCCAGATACGGTTTGCTGGTGGATACTGGACATCATAGGCTGGTTGTACGGGTGGTTGTGGCGGGCTGGTGGGTGACGCTCCGCTTTGTCCTTGAACTGACGAGTCAGCAGCGTGGGTTCCCGCGTGGCACAGCGAGTCACGCATGGCGGTGCCACTACCACCACCAGCCCCACTAACACCATCCACTGATGTCTGTGGCCCATCCATACCAAGTGTAGCCACATCATCCTCACTATCACTACCTAAAACGGGTGTAGGGCCACGGGATGTACTCCGGGATGTACTCCGTCCCCTGGGCACAGCATAGGGTACACTACCCGAGCGCATGCGGCGGCGAACATACCGACGCTTCACTGGTGAATATGTTTCCTCACTATCACTACTCGAATGATCATCGAGCGCAATAAAATCACAATCCACGTCAGAATCATCGTCATTACTGAAGTCAGAGGCCAGGCCACGGGAAAATATTAGTTTTCTCTTACGTTTAGGAACACCCGACAGTGAGTCACGAGTGCCCACACCAGAGGTAGAAGGTCGAGGATCGTCGGGGTTTTCTGCACTATTATCGATATCCTGGTCATTATTTTCGGTCACTAACTTATCAAAGCCGTAGAATTCGTCTTCATTTCCACTTCCATCAGTGTCAGAACTATCAGACAGGAAGAGGAGAGTCCCAATTTTCCGGGGAGTGAGAGCTGACTTGCGACGAGGCATGGTGAACAAGGGTGACTGAGCCGGCGTTCCCACAATGCTATGCAGGCGCCTAGATTTTTTGTTTATGGCACACACCCACGGCGCAGACCCATTCTCTCATATGTAGGCCTATGAGCGCTTTCGCGCTAAATTTGACGGCGCTAGAATTTTGGCGTAGATCTACGGTTTGGACACTCACCGACCAGCCATAGATCTACGGGACGGACCCTGAAAGGGTTAATAATAATAATAACAATAATTATTATTAGTATTATAATAATGATTATAACAATGAGCAAGTGTCAGTTCCCTAAATTATTAATAATAATAATAATAATAATAATAATAATTATTCTTATTCTTCTTATTATTATTATTATTATTGATTACCTCATCTTTTGTATTAATTTTTATAGTGGGCTTGAAGATGATAAATTTTGCAATATCATAGTCACTGGCGAAATGGTTATCAAACAGATAGACCAATTGAAGCAAAATAAATCCCTGGGCCCTGATGAACTTTTTTCAAGGGTTCTTAAAGAGTGCAACATGGAACTTTGTGAACCATTGACTAATATTTTTATTATTTCTCTTCAAACAGGTGTAGTGTCTGATATGTGGAAGATGGCTAATGTAATTCCAATTTTTACAGCAGGGGACAAGTCGTTACCGTCAAATTACCACCCAATAAACCTGACCTCAATTGTAGGCAAATTACTAAAGTCAATTATAGCCGATATTATAAGAAGCCATCTGGATAAGCATAATTTGATTAATGATACTCAGCATAGATTCACAAGGGGCCATTATTGCCTAACTAATTTATTAACCTCCTTCAGTAAAGCTTTTGGGGCTGTTGATCATGATAAACAATTCGATATTGTTTATTTAGATTTTAGTAAGGCTTTTGATAGAGTACCGCACCAGAGACTGTTAAAGAAAGTGGCAGCTCATGGCATTGGGGGAAAAGTTCTGTCATGGATTGAGTCATGGCTCACCAATAGGAAGCAGAGAGTATGCTTAAATTGGGTTAAATCCGAGTGGGGATCTGTAACAAGTGGCATTCCACAGGGATCAGTCTTGGGCCCATTGTTGTTGATAATACAGTAGGACCCCACTTTTATGGCAGGTTAGGTTCCAGGCTACCACCGTAAAGTGGAACACCTTTTTTTCACTTATAAATGCATGTAAATACTAGATAACAAGTTTGCACTAACATATACATATTTAGTTAGCAATAGAACTAGGCATTAAAAAAACAATAAAAACGTAAAATACCCATATAGTAGTCTCATTACTTACCTTAAAATATTTGTAGTCTTAATCTAGGGAGAGATGAGTAGTATTTATTGTAAGAAATCAAGTGTGGTATGTATGGTAGCTAGCCAGGCTACCATACCAGGCCAACCCACCCACACATAATATTCTGTGACATTTAAGTGTCCCAGAGCGATAAAATGCACATACAGTTCACTCATTACTTACCTTAAAATATTTGTAGTCTTAATGAAGGGTCAGAGGTGAGTAAATGAGACAAAACGAGTAAATGAGAGAGAGAGAGAGAGAGAGAGAGAGAATGAGTACATGAGAGAGGACACTCGCAGAGTTATGTAAACAAACCATACCCCCGGCCGGGATTGAACCCGCGGTCATAGAGTCTCAAAACTCCAGCCCGTCGCGTTAGCCACTAGCTGGTCTAGTGGCTAACGCGACGGGCTGGAGTTTTGAGACTCTATGACCGCGGGTTCAATCCCGGCTGGGGGTATGGTTTGTTTGCAATCGTGTCATTACGATTTCTTGAGTCGAGTTATGTAAACAAACCAGGTGAACGCCAGTTTTGTAAACAAACCAAGCGAACACGTCTGGTTTGTGTACAAGTTACATTGTGTACAAGTTGTCTCTATGTTGATACGGTAGAATAAATAAGGAGGAACACTCCCATTCTCATGTAACACCATTTTTTAGAATAAATGACACTCTGAGTGAAGGCATACAAAAGGAATAATTTTCTACCGTAATCCCCAGTAACACATTTTCTCTTATGTTCGACTAGAGGAAACGTTATTCCTGCCATCACTCGTACAAGTTCTCTGGCTTCCACATCTCGTATTTATGTTTGTTTATTCTACTGTGGGGTGTATTTATCATCTTTATATGTCATGTATTGTGTTTATTATATAATTTTGAAAAAAATATCGTACATGGATTAATGAAAATGTGTATATTAACGTAATATACGACATTTAATGAGACTTTGTGATTATTATCATTATTATTATCATTACTAATATGGCGTCTCGAGACATTAGACACTCTTACTGATTTTAATGTATACCTGCACACCAGCACAGTGTGTAAGTATATTTAGGTACAGTGGAACCTCAAATTTCGAAAGTACTGCTTATCGAACTCTTCGAAAATCAACTTCTTTTTTCGAACCAGCTTTGTCCCCATTATCAAACTCACCCCATTTTTCGAACCACTGGGTACCGGACCTGACCGCCAGCCCACTCTGTCTGTGTCCAATTGCAGGAGCCGTGAGCCAGTCTGGTTTTGTTGATGCTTGAGTCAACACTAACCTGCGGTCTCATTCGAACATTTTACAATTAATTCATTGTGTTTAGTGCTTGTGGCACTGTGAAATAAGCTACCATGGGCCCAAAGAAACTTGCTAGTGGTACCCCTTTGGTAAAGAAAGTGAGAAACACCATAGATGTGAAGAAGGAAGTAATACAGAAGTATGAGAGTGGTGTGAAACTTGTTGAGCTTGCCAGGATGTATGGGAAAATCAAGTCGACCATCGCTTCTATCCTGGCAAAGAAAGAAAAAATCAGGAAGCTGATGTTGCGAAACGTGTTAATTTTTTTTTTTTTTAACAAGTCTGCTGTCTCCCACTGAGGTAGGGTGACCCAAAAAGAAAGAAAATCCCAAAAAGAAAATACTTTCATCATCATTCAACACTTTCACCTCACTCACTCATAATCACTGTTTTTGCAGAGGTGCTCAGAATACAACAGTTTAGAAGCATAAACGTATAAAGATACACAACATATCCCTCCAAACTGCTAATATCCCAAACCCCTCCTTTGGAGTGCAGGCATTGTACTTCCCATTTCCAGGACTCAAGTCCGGCTATATAAAAATAACCAGTTTCCCTGAATCCCTTCACTAAATATTACCCTGCTCACACTCCAACAGATCGTCAGGTCCCAAATACCATTCATCTCCATTCACTTCTATCGAACACGCTCATGCATGCCTACGGGAAGTCCAAGCCCCTCACCCACAAAACATCCCTTACCCCTTCCTTCCAACCTTTTTGAGGACAACCCCTACCCCACCTTCCTTCCCCTACAGATTTATACGCTCTCCATGTCATTCTACTTTGATCCATTCTCTCTAAATGACCAAACCACCTCAACAACCCCTCTTCAGCCCTCTGACTAATACTGTTATTAACTCCACACCTTCTCCTAACTTCCACACTCCGAATTTTCTGCATAATATTTACACCACACATTGCCCTTAGACAGGACATCTTCACTGCCTCCAACCACCTCCTTGCTGCTGCATTCACAACCCAAGCTTCACACCCGTATAAGTGTTGGTACTACTATACTTTCATACATTCCCTTCTTTGCCTCCACAGATAATATTTTTTGTCTCCACATATACCTCAATGCACCACTCACCTTTTTTTCCCTCATCAGTTCTATGATTAACCTCATCCTTCAGTATTCAATGTAAGTTTATTAGTCATCATCCAGGGAGATATTTTCTGCAATTCAGCATTGGCTCTGTTGGCGAATATGACTGGGTTTGGGTGAGAGAAGACATATGTAGTGTCATCTGCAAATAATATGGGTTTGAGAAGCTGTGATGCATTTGGTAGGTCATTGATGTAGATGAGAAAGAGGAGTGGTCCAAGGACACTTTCGGGTGAGAATCCGACTGTGATTGGTTGTGTGGAAGAGTTTGCACCATTTGTGTACACATATTGGCTTCTGTTCCTAAGGTATGACATTAGGTAGTTGAGGGAGTGGCCTCTTATACCATAGTGTGTTCATTTAGTATATGGCAGTTCATGGTCGACTGTATCAAAAGCTTTACATAAATCAATGAAAATACCCAGCGGGACTTCTTTCTTTTCGAGAGTGATATATATTAGTTCTAGCATGTGTGTGATAGCATCATTTGTGCTTTTATTATTCCTGAATCCAAACTGACAGGGGTTTAGTATGTTATGTGAGACGAGGTACGAATAGATCTGTCTATGAATTAATTTTTCATAGATTTTAGAGAGGAGTGGCAAGTTAGATATTGGTCTATAGTTATTCAAATCAACTTGGTCACCTCCTTTGTGTATCGGAGTGACCCTTGCTATTTTGAGAATTCTTGGGAAGGTGGAGGATTCAATGGATTTGTTAAAGAGCGTTGCAATAATTGGTGACAATACTTGAGAATCTTTTTTGTACATAAAAGTTGGCAAGTTGTTTATGTCTCCTGCCTTGTTTTTAAGGGTGTTAATAATGAGCGAGACTTCTGTTGGGTTGGTTGGAGCTAGGAACAGTGTGATCGGGTAGGTGCGCATGAGGTAGTCTGATGGATGGGTGTTTGAGCTTGGGATTTTGCTTGCTAGGTTCTTTCCTATGGTGAAGATGAAAACATTGAGTCTGCTGTTTCAGTTGGTGGGAGTAGGGGTTCGTCTGATTTTGTTAATTTAATTGTTTTGCTTTTGGATATCTTTTTAGTTCCAAAAATTTCAGATAGAGTTTTCCAGGTGTTTTTCATATCACCTATGATGGTTTGTAGCCTGTTTTCATAATACAATTTTTTAGACCTTCTTATGAGGCTGGTAAGAGCTGACAAGTAATATTTTGAGTTTTTCTCCTATACATAAATGACCTTCCAAATGCTTCGCAATTACTCAAACCCACACTATTTGCAGATGACACTACATACGTCTTCTCTCACCCGAGCCCAGTCACGCTAGCCAATACTGTAAATACCGAATTACAGAAAATATCTACCTGGATGAGGACTAACAAACTTACACTAAACATTGACAAAACCTACTTCATTCAGTTTGGTAACAGAGCTACAGATGTCCCTCTTAACATAATGATAAATGGATCACCTATCACAAAACTAACAGAGGGAAAATTCTTAGGAATCCACCTTGATAATAGACTCAAATTTCATACACATATACATCAAATTTCTAAGAAAATTTCCATGACTGTAGGCATACTATCGAAGATACGGTACTATGTTCCACAGTCAGCCCTCCTGGCCCTATATCACTCTCTTATTTACCCCTATCTCACCTATGGAATTTGTGCATGGGGCTTAACAACAATTAACCATCTCAGACCACTAATTACCCAACAAAAGGCTGCAGTTAGAATGATAACAAATTCTCACTACAGGCAGCACACTCCACCAATATTCAATACACTAAACCTACTCACCATACAAAACATCCATACTTATTACTGCACCTATTACATACATAGAACACTTAACTCTGATATTAACCCTCCCCTCAAACATCTCCTTGCCAACCTCAACAGAACACATGACCATAACACAAGGCACAGATCACTCTTTGATGTTCCTCGTGTCCATCTCACACTATGCAAAAACTCAATGCACATAAAAGGCCCTAAAATCTGGAATTCATTACCTGTAAATATAAAAGAAACACAACCTGTTTATAAATTCAAGTCTCTTCTCAAAGATTACTTACTCACCCAAAACCAAATAAATACTGAATAACTGAACATTATAAATTTTATATCTTAAATGTTTCTCACAATTATATCACATAAATGTTAAACCTAAAACCCAATCTAACTTTATTATTTTTTAAATACACTACCTAACAGAACTGGTCTCTAGTTATTTGGCCCATTCTGTACTGTTTTTCATATTGGTGCTTTGTGTTAATGGATTTAAGGATGCTGGGTGTTAGCCAGGGACTATTCAGTCACTTAGCTGTGATCTGTTTAGTTTTTCTAGGGCAATGTTTGTTATAGAGGTAATGGGCTTTTTTTTTTTAGAAAATTATTTATACATTCATTCATATCTGTATATGTTTTGAGCTTATTTTACCAGTCAATGTTATTCATAGCTGTTATAAGGTTATTTACAGCTGTCTTGTTATGCAGTCTGAAGGTAACTTTAGTAATGTCTTGGAGCAATTTACCTAAATTGGTTATGAGAAAGGTTGGGTAGTGGTCTGTGGTGTTGTCTGTGATTATGCCTGATTTTAACCCCTTGACTGTCGCAACCCCAAATCCTGAGGTGTCTCCTGGCATTGCAAAATTTCCCCCCAAAAAATTATTTTTTCTTATGAAATGATAGAGAATCTTTTCCCGATTGTAATGGCACCAAAAGAACGAAATTTGATGGAAAACTGATGGAATTACACTCTCGTGAATTCAGCAACTTCAGCGATATTTACGAATCGGCAATTTCGCCACATTGAGCCCTATTTTCGGTTAATTCCATTGTTCCAGTCGACCAAACTCATAGCTATTTCTTTAGAACTCCATTTTTTTCTATCAATTGAGTACAAAAAACTGCCCATTTACTGATATCAACTACCCAATAACATGGTCAGAAATTTGCAATTTGGCCAATTTCACAAAAATTAAAAAAATATGACAATTTCAAAATAGGGTCCAGAATGAACAATGCAGACATTCCTGGCTCTAAAATAACATGTTCTTTGTTCATCAGTCATGTCTCCAGGCCCTTCTGATATTACTCTTGCTTTCTATTTTGAATTTTTATTCAAACAAAAAATAGAAGATTTGCTGTTATGCAGACTACTGCGTTATTGTAATAAATGTATAAATAATGTTAACCCATTCATGACTGCATATTAGAATGGCTACTTGGACACTTATTGGAAAATGACATCATTTGTTTACTTTTGAACATCAGCAAAAATCAAACATTTCCCCTACTTGAGCTCCATTTAAAGGTTCTTTTCATAGTAAAACCAATCAAAATCACCTCTATTTCTATAATATGTTTTCCATTCTATCAAATGAGACCAAGAAAATGAGAATACAACCATAAATACTATACGAAAATAGACCACAAAGTCGGTATTTTAATTAAAAAAAACGGTCGGAGTTTTTTTTTTTCTCATTATGCACTGCTTGCTGTAGGATTTTTTATATGGTGCACACTGACCACACAGACCCATTCTCTCACATGTGGGCCTACCAGCTTTCTCCTGCTTGATTTGAAACCACTAGAATTTGTGAGTATATATATGTCAAACACGGTGGCTCGTAAGACATATATATATGACCGAAAGTCAACCCAGCAAATCGCCCCGACAGGATCACCATCTGTCCCTGGAAAAATGGCAAGCTCTTAGCATGGGGCTATACCTGTGTGTTCACACTGGCTGACACCTATATCCGTCACAGTGTCGGGTGACAGGGAGGAGTACAAGATCAGCAAGTACAGGAACATAAGCCAACAGCAGTCCAGATGTGGTCTATTAAAAAGACACTGCTCGGAGATTCTTGTAGGCTTGGATATTGTTGGTAGAAACAAGCAGTTGTTCATAGTGTTTGTGATTTCGGTTACTTGTGGGTCCTGGTCATGTAGTAGATTTATGTTGAAATCTCCTGTTAGCAGCAGGTGGTCTTTGTTCGTATGTGCATCAGTTATCAAGTTTCCTAATTTTTCAGTAAAGTAGTAAATGTTTGACTGTGGTACACTCTGTAGATGTTTATAACTGTGAGGGGGGTTTTGCAGGTCTTTTGATTTAAATTTAGCTATGATATATTCACCATGCTCATCCCTTATGCAAGTTTTATAGATACATTCAAGTTGATTTGAGTAGTATATGGCTGTTCCACCCCCTTGCTGGTCTGTCCTACATTTGTGTATGGCTGTGTAACCAGGAATGGCATAGACATCTGTAATACCAGGCTTTAGCCAGGTTTCTGTGAGTGTGATGATTGACAGACTGAAATGAATTGAGTAATGCTGTGAGGTCATCATAATGTTTGCTCAAGGACCGTATGTATATGGTCCAAACATATATATACGTTTTAATTTTCTTGCCTCCAAATTTGGCACAATTGACCTGAGATGCCTGGTCAGCATAGAATGGGTCTTAACACTTAGTGTGCACCATATTAAAAAAATCTGGGACCACTTAGTACCTTGTGGGAGCACCAGTTAAATTGAGTGCTAGCTCAAGCAAACAGTGCGGCAAACACCAAGGATTCACTGATGTAATGTCATATTAAGAAAGTGATGTTAACCCCAAGTTTAGGGTCTGTCGATCTCTGTTTTTCTGTATCTTTTTCTATTTCTGTCTATCTCTGTCTGTCTCTGTCTGTCTCTATCTGTCTTTGTCTGTCTCTATCTTTTTCTATCTCTGTCTATCTCTTTCAATCTGTCTGTGTCAAAAAATCCTGACAAAGTGCTATATTCTGCTTGAAGATGTGAGTAAACGTGATGACGCAGTCTTGTGGCTCTCTCTGAGACAGAGCTAGATGGATAGACAGATAGACAGGGAGCTTGAGACAGACAAATAGACAGACAGACAAGTTTGTGTACCAGCGAAAAAAAAGCGAGGGCGATGCTCACCAAATGTCACCTCTAATCTTTTCTTATCTGCTGCACCCTCGCGTATGCTCAACAAACATCAGCTCTTATCAAATGTTATCTCATCATATCACTGTCAGGGGTGGACTTGTTTTTCATGCTTTAAGGGAACTTATTACCTATTATTATATTACATATTCTTCTTCTCCTCCCTCCTCCCCCTCCTCCTCCCCCCTTCCCCTCCTCCTCCCCCCTCCCCCTCCTCCTCCCCCCTCCCCCTCCTCCTCCCCCCTCCTCCTCCTCCTCCCTCCTCCTCCTCCCTCCTCCTCCTCCTCCCTCCTCCTCCTCCTCCCTCCTCCTCCTCCTCCCTCCTCCTCCTCCCTCCTCCTCGTCCTCCTCCTCCCTCTTCCTCCTCCTCCGTCCTCTTCCTCCTCCTCCTCCTCCTCCTCACCCTCCTCCTCCTCCCCCTCCACCTCCTCCCCCTCCTCCTCCTCCCCCTCCTCCTCCTCCTCCTCCTCCTCTTCCCCCTCCCCCCCTCCTCCTCCCCCTCCCCCTCCTCCTCCTCCTCCCCCTCCTCCTCCTCCTCCTCCTCCTCTTCATATACTTCCACATATCCAAAACATTGCTGGGACATATAAATACTTTGTTTGTATTCCAAGACAATAGTAAATGACCAAGGCAGGTGTAAATGTCCACCTGTCAATGTGTTTGTGACAATTTGAGTACAATTTCAGTACCTAATACAGTGGACCCTCACCTAACGATATTAACTGGTACCCGAGAACGAATATCGTTAGACTAGTTTTTTAGCGTTAGCCGAGGCAAAATGTTAGCGTTAAAATGTATCGTTAGGCGAATTTAACGTTATGTGATGCGTTCGTTAGGCTACTAGTGTCAGAACAAAGAAAGTTATGAAATGACAAGAACTACTATAAATTGTAATTATCAGAACATAAAAATTATATAAAATAATATGAAAAATAGAAAAAAAGGTATATCGGCATCACTTCTGCAAGTGGCAGGACTCGATGTTGCCGTCACATCAGCATCCAGTGCCAACTTCTCGGCCTCATATCTCCGTAAGTATTGACCCTAATTTTTTTTATTCTAAAACACTTAAAAAATGTGCTCTTTTTTTCTATTTTTTTTTTTTTTTTTTTTTTTTTTTTTTTTTTTTTTTTTTTTTTTTTTTCAAAATATTCAGGGCGCTGCACAGATGAATGTATATATATGTTTGGACCATTTAAGGGTTAAAGATAGTTATGTTATTGTTTGCTCTGAGTAATGTCTTTGCTTGGTCTGCTGTATAATAATTATAATTGCTGTTTGATTCGTGTAATTCATTTAAGAACAAGTTTACATCAGGATCAGTGCCTGTAGTCATAAGAATGAGAGTGACTCTACAATTAGATTTTTTAATAAGATATTATATTATTAATAATTATGATACTTAACTACTTTATCTTACTGGCTAATGGATTGTTACGAATGGGAGGTTGATATCAAGATCACTGCTTGTAATCAAAGATTTATAGTGAATCTGTAACTAGACTTTGAGGTGCAAATTTGCTGGAAGGGAACAGAATTTACTTGTACCTCATGAGACGGCCTTAGTCTTACTGAATTGTTTTTCCAGATATTTATCCTGTGAAGGGGGTTTTTACAGCCAAATTTATAGGATGCCGATAAGTTCACTTTTGTTGCTTGTGGTAACTAACATTTTTATGGAATTTCATACTACTATAGTTGACTAAGCACACTTGGCTATGATACACTGATGGTGTATTTACTGTCTTCCAATATCCATTAATGTACCAAGGTTCTTAGATTGTCTCAGTTCACCAATTAAAAATATTTTAATGTCAAGAAAATAGCAATCTACCATTTTTGGATGCCTTAATATGTAAAAATATTATAAATATGCCTAATTTTCAAGCATACAGGCAACAAACACATTCTGATAATTATCTGCATGCCTTTTCTTCTCTCCACAAAAAGAGGTGTCATTTGTGTTTCTTAGGGCGTACTGTATATGGGATTCACAATTCTCAGAACTTGAGCTTGAGTATTTTTGCGAGTTAGGTTACATTAATCATTTTATAGGCTCTGCTCATTGTCTAGCCAGGGGTAACTTTTTTGGGACTTAAAATAGAAAATTTGGTTGTTCTTCCTTGCTTGAACAGACTGAAATTTGCAAATATAATTCTTTCATAATGTAAATATTGCCTTTAGCTAAACAGTATGAATACCTTCAAGACATTTGTAAATATTATTTTTTAACACAATGGCCATCTTGCACCAAGGCAGGGTGACCCAAAGAAGAATACAATTCACCAACATTTATTCAATTGCCGTCTTTCCAGAAGTGTGCTGACATCACAGTCAGATTTATATGATCATAATTTTTTGCTTTGTATTTTCAGATGTTAAAGTGCATTTTTAAAGCTATGAGCTGTTATTTATAAGTACATGATTTTGTTTAAAACAAGTCATGTTAAATCTAACTGGGAGGCAAACTACAATCTTTAGTCTTGCCACTTAACCCTTTGAGGGTTTCCACCGTACTAGTACGTCTTACACGTAGGGGTTTTTGACGTACTAGTACGCATAAATTCTAGCACTGTCAAATCTCGCAGGAAAAGGCTGATAGGCCTAGATGTGAGAGAATGGGTCTGTGTGGTGGGTGTGCGCAGTAGGAAAAAAATCTGGGACCCAGTGGTGCATTGTGGGAATGCCATCATAGTACACAATGTCCACCATGCCTGGCGGTAAGAAGTTCCTCACTCCTTGGCGAATTGGGACACTTTTGTTCCCCAGTGACAGTTCTAATGCAGATGGAAGTGACAGTGAAGATGAGTTTCAAAGTTCTGGTGAGGTTTTGACTGAAACTAATGGACCATAATATGGGTAATAGTGAGGAAAACCCAGACAACCCACAGCCTTCCACCTCTGGTGCTGGGCCGTCTTGTTCACGTTCAGTTGTACCAGAATCAAAGAGGAAACTCCTATTTTCCCAAATCCCAGACTCAGATGTGAGCATTGGTGATGATAGTGATAGTGATTATGAACTACAATCTCTTCAAACTTGTTCCAAGAATGGAGGCAGAGGAGGAGGAGGAGGAAGAAGAAGAAGAATACGTAATAATAACAATAATACATAATAATAATAATACATAATAATAATAATACGTAATAATAATAATAATATGTAATAATAAATGTTCACCTATGACAGTAACAAGATAAGGGGAGATAACATCTGATAAGTGCTGACGTTTGATGAGGGTAAATGAGGGTGTAGCTGATACCAAAAGATTAGATGAACATCGCTCTCCCTTTGTTTTTGCTGGTATACTAACATTTCTGTCTATTTGTCTGTCTGTCAAGCTCCCTGTCTATCCGTCTAGCTCTCTGTCTCAGAGAGCCACAAGACTGCGTCATCACTTTTACTCACATCTTCAAGCGGAGTACAGCACTTTGTCTGGATTTCTTGGGTTATCCTAGGTAATTTATACTATGTATACTTGCATTTATGTGTACCTGTGAGACAGAGATAGACAGACAGATAGAAAAAGAGACAGATTAAAAGATATAGAATGAGGGAGAAAGATAATTAGATAGAATGGAGGGGAAGCAGCATCCGACCCCATTGTTTTGACAGGCGGGAGGGGGAGTGAGTAATGAGACAATATGTCACTTTGACAGCTGCCGACTCCTGGTAATTTACACTATGGAGGAGGAGGAGAAGGAGAAGGAGGAAGAGGAAGAGTAGGGGGAAGAGGAAGAAGAGGAGGAGGAGGAAGAGGAAGAGTAGGAGGAAGAGGAAGAAGAGGAGGAAGAGGAATAGTAGGAGGAAGATTAGGGGGAAAAGGAGGAAGAGGAAGAAGAGGAGGAGGAGGAGGAAGAGTAGGAGGAAGAGGAAGAAGAGGAGGAAGAGGAAGAGTAGGAGGAAGAGGAAGAGGAGGAGGAGGAGGAAGAGGAAGAGGAATAGTAGGAGGAAGATTAGGGGGAAGAGGAGGAAGAGGAAGAGTAGGAGGAAGAGTAGGGGGAAGAGGAGGAAGAGGAAGAAGAGGAGGAGGAGGAAGAGGAGGAGTAAGAAGAGGAAGAGGAAGAGGAAGAGGAGGAGGAGGAGGAAGAGTAGGGGGAAGAGGAAGATGAGGAGAAGGATGAGGAGGAGGAGGAAGAAGAGGAAGAAGATGATGTAATAATATTTTTCCCTTGAAGCAAGAAAAAAAAAATCCACCCCATGACAGTGACAAGATAAGGGGAGATAACATCTGATAAGAGATGACTTTTGATGAGCGTAAACGAGGGTGGAACTGATAATAAAAGATTAGATGAACATCGCCCTCCCTTTGTTTCTGCTGGTACACTAACATTTCTGTCTGTCTATTTGTCTGTCTGTCAAGCTCCCTGTCTATCTGTCTAGCTCTCTGTCTCAGAGAGCCACAAGACTGGTCATCACTTTTACTCACATCTTCAAGCGGAGTACAGCACTTTGTCTGGATTTCTTGGATTGTCCTAGGTAATTTATACTATGTATAGTTGTATTTATGTGTACCTGTGAGACAGAGATAGACAGACAGAAAGAGAGAGACAGATTGAAAGAGATAGAATGAGGGAGAAAGATAAAACACCATTGTGTATGACACCATGTTTCAGAGTTCCACAAGCTGCAGAACTAATAGGAATATGTTCAGTGACTGTATATTGGTATATATATTTTAGAACAATAGTAATAAACAATGTTTTGTATTGTTTGTTTTTGTAAACAATATATTGATAATTATGTTTGTGTGCTTATTGTGTTGTATACAACGAGTGTATATATGTACATTGCACCTTACTTCGGTCTCATTGGCCACATAAGTTATGTGAAAAAATAAAATAGTGAAAAAAAACAACAAACCTTCAAATACAAGTACAGTAAACCAAAATTTACCGGTGAGCGGCAGTCGCCACTGTTGCCATACGGGGCTCATTTTCTGCAAACTTTACGCCTCCATATCTCCGTAAGTATTGATGGTAAAATTTTTTTGTTTATCCTATAATGTTTAGAAAAAAAAACTCTATTTTTTCATAAGAAAAAATAATTTTTTTTTTTTGAAATTTGGCCGACCCTGAGAACAAGTTTCTGAGAGGGCCTGTCGACCCTCAAAGGGTTAATGAGGAAGGCAATGAAACACTTTTTAATATATTTACATATATTTTTTTTAAGAAGTAAAAACTGAGTGTCCCTGATGATAGAGTAGTGAGACGAAAGCATGTGTGTGCCACTGTTGGGGAGGCCAACAAAATGCCTTGTAAAAAAAAATTTGATAAAGTGTGTGAGCAATAACCTCTTATTCAATTTTAGTCTCATGTTATGTACTATATATACATAGTGTCATATTCTTGTAATTGGGTGAGGTACAGATCGCAAGCTCATATTATTGATAATTTTCCCTGTAGTATGATTGTAACACAGTGTAAGTCTAAAAACAGAGGGATTGAAGAACTATTTAATAAGATAGATGGATGTATAGAAATTTTATGAATTTAAGGCATGGATTGATGCATGTGCTGGGATAATTCATGGAAGTATCAATGGGTTGGTTAATTGAAGTATTGGATAGCCAGATATGCATAAATAGAATAATGGGTTATTAGGATTGGTCATTGGATATGTGGGAAGAATTAATACATGTATAGGCTCAGACCATCCACATAAAAATTGTGTGACAAAATGTGGAAAAAAAAAATCCAATAAGTAAACACTAGTTTTCCAACATTAAGACCATTTAGCAAGTTTACTACCTTTTGCTGTTACACTAATAATATACTTCTTGCTTAGGTATTTGTTTTCATTTTATTGTAGAACTATTCTTATTTTACATTGTTTTAATAAAATATTTTAATTAAATAGTTAAGTGCAAATGACAAGCATGACACAATGGCTTGGAAGAACAAGTAAGCTTGACTTCTCATGGTATTTATCCATGTATAATGATAATGGCCCAATAATTTAAGCTACCAAAAGTAAGATATAGTATCATAAAGATATAAATGTATTTTAGCTTTAGATTGTTAGCAGAAAATAATATACAGCCTCTTCTCACTTAGCAATGACTCAGACTTACGACGGGTTCTCTGACCAGAATGCATACCTAAATGATGTATATTAGAGCTGATTTCCTCTGCTCTGTTTATTACAGTATACTACTGTATAACATTTAAAAACATATCAGAAATGTCATGATGCAAAGGTGACATTAAAACAATAACAAACATGGTTGACACAAACCAAGTACAGGTCCTCCATCACAAATCCGGCATCATTGGGACCTGTAGTGTGCCGGATTACTGAGTTTGCCGAATTACAGAGTGTTTAGGTTAGAATACACTTAATAAAATTAACCAACTTGACTTACACAGTTCATTGAACATCGGCAAAAATCGAACATTTCCGCTACTTTGAGCTCAATTTCAAGGTACTTTTCGTTATGAAAGCAATCAAAATCATGTCTATTTCTGTAATATATCTTCCATTCTATCAAATGAGTCCAAAAAATGAGAATACAACCATATAAACCATACGAAAATATATACTGCAAAGAGGCGGCTAATGGCTGAGAAGTGAACTCCCTTATTTATCGTCTGTCTTTTTTATTTTTGTTGTATGTTAAGAAGCATCTTTCCATCATACATTGCCCAAGTTTCAATGAGATAGCCCAACAAACAACCGAGAAAAAAAATATTTACCAAAAATCATATATGGCAAGCCCAAGCCAGGTACTGGAAATAAGTCACTTTGTCTGACTTTTCTGGGTTATGCTAGGTTCTCTATACATACACTGCTATATATGATAATCTATGTAACTGTATTTGTGTATACCTGAATAAACTTATTTACTTCTAGTCTGTCACCTGAATACAAGAAACCGCCCATTCACTTATTTCAACTAACCAATAAAGTGGTCAGAAATTGGCAATTTGGCCGATTTCACACAAATTTCAACAGATGCCAATTTCAAAATAGGATCCAGAATAAAAATGCAGACATTCCTGGCACTAAAATAACATTTTCTCTGTTCATTAGTCATGGTTACATGTCCCTCTTATATTACTCTTGCTTACCATTTGGAATTTTTATTCACAAAAAAAAATAGAAGATTTACTGTTATGCAGACTACTGCATTATTGTAATAATTGTATAAATAATGTCAATCCATTCTTGACTCCGTACTTGAATTTAGACTGGCAGGCGGACAGGTATTGGACGGTGATGTCATTTGTTTACTCTTGAGCTTCGCTAAAGAACAGAACATTTTCGCTACTGTGAGCGCAATTTCAAGGTACTTTTCGTCATGAAAGCAATCAAAATCATATCTATTTCTGTAATATATCTTTCATTCTGTCAAATGAGACTGAAAAAATGAGAATATAACCATAACAACCATACAAAAATATACCGTTAAGCCATACCCCCGGCCGGGATTGAACCCACGGTCATAGAGTCTCAACACTCCAGCCCGTCGCTGGAGTTTTGAGACTCTATGACCGTGGGTTCAATCCCGGCCGGGGGTATGGTTTATTTGCAATCGTGTCATTACGATTTCTTAAGTCAAGTTATACCGCTAAGCGGCCGCTAATGGCTGAGAAGTGAACTCCGCTATTTATGGTCTGATTTCTTTCATTTTTGGTGTACGTGAAGAAGTATTTTTCCATCATACATTGCCCAAGTTTGAATAAGATAACCCAACAAACAACTGAGGAAATAATAATAATAATAATAACAATAATATAATAATAATATAATAATAATAATAATAATAATAATAATAATAATAATAATATCTTTATTTACTACACGTACATGTACAAGGTATACAGGCCTAGCTGACATCAGTGACATACTACTGTATAGAAAGGCACTTGTTATGCTGAGTATTTCAAGAAAATTAGGTCATTGTCCCAGGATAACACCCATACTAGTCACCTAACACCCAGGTACCCATTTACTGATGGGTAAACATAGACAACAGGTGTAAAGAAATACGCCTAATGTTTCTACCCTGGCTGCGAATCAGATATTTACCAAAAAACATATATGGCTAACCCAAGCCAGGTACTAAAAATAAGCCACGTTGACTTTTTTGGGGTTATCCTAGGTTCTCTACACATATGCTGCTATGCGTGATAATCTATAGAGAGAAAATAACTTTTTTGTTTCATGTTTATGGTGGAGTACGAGTGTATATCATAGTTAGCCCTGTGCTATACTCCATTTTCTCTAATATAAGCCACCAAGACAAGGATAGGAGAATGATATTTGTTTACCATATCCTCTTCATAACTCTGTCGAACTGCTCGGTGTTATGCCAAATATTATTCACTCTGGAGTATTTAACATGTTGTATGTTATTTATATTGTTTCTTATGTCATATTAGATCAATTGTGATAGGCAAATAAGCTGTAGTGTTGATATTAGCATAATAATAAAGCATATTCTCCTGCTTCATGAGACTGAGCTCATGGCAACTGACAGTGGCTTCAAAGTTACCTTATCTGTAATGGATAATGTACTGTGTAGGTGCTTTACATAATGAGAAGCATTTCTTTTATTCATTGGAACCATGGCTAGGGCTAAAAGCAAGCAGGTTAAAACAATAAATGGAGAAAAAGAAATTGGAATGACTTATGCAGCAAGTAGCGCCACCAAACAGTACCAGCAGGTTGGTGTGGCGACCCTGGAAATTTGAAATTATGCTAGCCAAAATTAGTGCTGAATAACTGAAGGAACTGAATAACTGATTGCCGGATTTGTGATGGCGGACCTGTACCATTATAGTATGCTCCTCGCTTAGCGACGAATTCATTTACCGACATTCTTAGGAACGGAACTCTGTTGTTAAGTGAGGAGAGGCTGTAAAACTATCCAACATCAGTTAAATCTGAACAATTTGCAGATACACCTGACGAAAGATTTCTGAAGTCACCCATCTATTTATTAGTGTAGTAATTATGTGCTGTGAAATTTTACTTTTTGTATTGTAATTAATGAACTTAAGTTTTTATATAGTAATACCGAGCAGATAGCTGCATAAATTAAAGAAAAAATAAATTGGAATGCTTTTTGGGTATTTTGCCAAAATCCCATGAACACCTGTGGCAATGCATGTACATATTGTTGCATATACTATTATCTTTTTTAATAATGCAGTAATATCACCTGCAGGTGTGTGCGTCTACAGGTAAGTGAATGATGTCTCTACTCGTGCATAATTACATCACATATAATTAAAGAATAACTTGTGTTGGTTCCAACATTGTCAACAAAACACACACTAGTAAGTTTAAATATTGTGCAGGGATAATTTTACAATATACTGTATGTGAGTTATGCACATAATGAAATGCAATAAGATATGATTGGTATTGTAAAATGAAATATTATGCACTGTAAATTGCTTCCAGAATTTAAACTCCAAAATTAAATTTGGCAAAATTAAGACTGACTTATCTAAATTGTGGTAGGTATATAGAGAGTAGCAATAACTTGGTGTGACCCACTTAATTTGTTGGGCATTGGATTTGCATAAGTTTATGTAATATAGCATCTAATAGTTCTAGTAACTGAACAAAATGACATCAGTTTTTGTGCCAAACAATGTGCTTATTTGAGTTATCATATATAGATATTAATTAATTCTGTTTGCAGTTGCAAGTCTTGTTTTAATATCCTAAATAAAAAAGGGATGAATTAGGCAACAAGTATAGGGAGTTAGGTTGAAACAAACAGTTGATTGTATTTTGAAGCTCTAAATCTCATTAACCTTTTCAGGGTCGAGAGGCCCTCTCCTAAATTTGTTCTCAGGGTCGAAAATTTTTCGGAAAAAAAAAAATTCTTGTAAAAAGATAGAGAATTCTTTCCCGATCATAATGACACAAAAAGTATGAAATTTGATGGAAAACTTAGGGAATTATGCTCTCGTGAAGTTAGCAGTCTCGATGATGTTTACGCATCAGCGATTTCGCCCACTTGGAGCCCTATTTTCGGCAAATTCCAGTGTACTAGTCGACAAAAATCATAACTATTTCACTAGAACTCCATTTTTTCTATTGACTGAGTACAAGAAACCACTCATTTACTGATTTCAACTATCCAATAAAGTGGTCAGAAATTAGCAATTTTGTCAATTTCACACAAATTTCAAAGGATGCCAATTTCCAAAGAATAAACAAGTTAGACATTCCTGGCACTAAAATAACATTTCCTCTGTTCATTAGTCACGTCCCCAGGCCCCTCTTACATTTCTTTTGCTTTCCACTTTGAATTTTTATTCTCACAAAAAATAGAAGATTTACTGTTATGCAGACTACTACATTAGTGTAGAAATGATGTAAATAATATCAGCACATTTGTGAAGGAATATTAGACTCACCAGTATTGGATGCATGGCATGATTTGTTTACTTTTGAACTTTCGCAAAAATCAAACATTTCTGCTACTTTGAGCTCAATTTCAAGGTACTTTTAATTGTGAAACCAATCAAAATCATCACAATTTCTGTATTATGTCTTCCATTCTATAAAATGAGACCAGGAGAACTAGAATACAACCATAAATATCATACAAAAATACAGTGCAAAGTCGCTGTTTTAAAAATACGGGCAAAGTTTTTTTTTCTCATTACTGTGTGCTGCAGGATTTTTTTTTATACTATGCACACTGACCACATAGACCCGTTCTTTCATATGTAGGCCTACCAGCTTTCTCTCACTAGATTTGAAGGTGCTAGAATTTAGGCGTACTAGTACGTCAATAACCCTGGTGCGTAAGCTGTACTAGTATGTCAGAAACCCTGAAAGGGTTAAGGAGTTTGTGACTGAAAACAATGCCCAGGATACCAGAAAGAAGGAAGAAAGAAAGTAAGGAAGAAAGGAAGGAAGGAAGAGATGAGAGGAAGGAAGGAAGGAAAGAAGAGGTAAAGAAGGAAGATACATAGCAAAGAAGGAAGGATGGTGGGGAAGAAGTCATGGGACCCTATGGGTGTTGACAGGCAGTAAGGGTGCGAGTGATGGTATACAGTGGTACCTTGAATTTCGAACAGCTCCCAACTCGAACAATTATGTAAGTGTATTTTGTAAGTGCTTTTATAAGTGTATTTTTGGGGGTCTGAAACGGACTAATCTAATTTACATTATTCCTTCCTTAGCCGATATTTGAGGTACCACTGTAATTTGTAAATTTGACAGCAGCCACATCCTGACTTGGCACATTTAGAAAAACAAACAAACAAACAAACACACACACACACACACACACACACACACACACACACACACACACACACACACACACACACACACACACACACACACGCACGCACGCACGCGGGGTCACAATTGGAAGCTGAAGACTCAGACGAGTCACAGGGATGTTAGGAAGTATGTATTACTTCAGTCATAGAGTCGTCAGGAAGTGGAATAGCCTAGCATGTGACGTAGTGGAGGCAGGAACCATACATAGCTTTAAGATGAGGTATGACAAAGCTCAGGAAGCAGAGAGAGAGGACCTAGTAGCGATCAGTGAAGAGGTGGGGCCAGGAGCTGAGTCTTGACCCCTGCAACCACAATTAGGTGAGTGTATGTGTGTGTGTGTATATATATATATATATATATATATATATATATATATATATATATATATATATATATATATACACACAGAGAGAGAGAGAGAGAGAGAGAGAGAGCAGGAGACAGAGAGACCAGGAGACAGAGAGACCAGGAGACAGAGAGACCAGGAGAGAGAGAGACCAGGAGAGAGAGAGAGAGAGAGAGAGACAGACAGACAGACAGACAGGCAGACCCTCAGTTAACGATGCTATTGGATAGTGATAAAATCGGATACAATGCGTTTTTGCGTTAAAATATTGTCTCAGCTAACGATGAAAAACTCAGTTAAGGACATTCGTCCTGAAGATGTCCGTGTGGCCTGAGCCCATGTAAAACCAGTGTGCCATTGTTTACAAGCCAGGGAGGACGATTCCACGCGTACATGCGATATATTTTGTATTATTCCATTTTTTTAGTGCTTGTAACTGCTAAATAAGCAACCATGGGCCCAAAGAAAGTTTCTAGTGCCAGCCCTGTGATAAAGAAGGAAAGAAAGACAATAAAATTCAAGAAAATAACTCATAGCAAAGTACCAAAGTAGAGGAGGGAGAGAGAGGGGAGAATGTGCCTTCTGCAGTGATTCAGTGATTCTACAATATGTACAATACTAAAGCAGCAGGTATCAATAAAGGCTATAGTGCCAGCCAGCGATAAAGTGTAGAATTAACAATGTAGCAAGTAAGTTAAGCGAGTAGGCGATAGAAAACGACACGAAAGTAACTCTCCAATGTTGTTGGATGTGTATCAGGCCAATGAACCTATGCTGGCCTGCTATGTATCTTCCACCACCCTAAACCTCTGCCAGCATCTCCTCCATCAAACTAACTAAATAAACTAACGTCTCCTCCAAGGTAAGTGTAAATATAAAAGTGTAAGTATAAAAGTACATAAATATAAGTGTAAATATAAAAGGACCCCAATGGAAATAAATCACTTTGACTTTTTTGGGTTATCCTAGGTATACATATGCTGCTATGTATAATAATCTATGCATGTATTTGTGTATAACTGAATAAACTTATTTATAAATTAAAATTAAATATTTCTTATTTATAAATTAAAATGTAAATATTTCTTATTTATAAATTAAACTGTAAATATTTCTTATTTATAAATTACATACATTGTTTAAGTGTGAATAGTGGTGGTGGGTTCTGCTGCCTCCACCACCACCATGTACAGCTTCTCTCAGTGGCTCTCATAAACTCAACAACAACACTTCTACCACTTTCTCCTCACATACATTGACATATTTTATTCATTCTAGAGTATATATCATGTTTCTATGTTATTAATATTGTTTTTTGTCATATTAGGTGAATTATGATAGAAAAATAAGCCGTAGAGATGATATTAGCGTCATATTGAAGCATAATAAACTCGCCTCCCTGATGCCTCCTACCTAGACGTCTGCCATACACCAACAAGAGTCTTCAGTAAAGATTAAATGTGATGTTAAATGTTTATTTATCCATTTTAGTAGTGCTTTATATTTATTTGTCATTGTTTTCTGTATGTAAATCTATATTTAATCTTCAAAAAATTAATTTTTGTTAAAACTTTTGGGTGTCTGAAACGGATTAATTGGATTTCCATTATTTCTTATGGGGAAAATAGATTTGCCAATCGTGAATTTTGCTAGTCAGCAGACTCTCTGGAATGAATTAATCATGAAACTCGGGGGTCCACTGTACCTTGAAATTGAGCTCAAGGTAGCGGAAATGTTCAATTTTTGCCGATGTTCAAGAGTAGACAAATCACGCCACATGTCCAATTCATGTCAACTGGTGGGTCTAATATGCTTTCACAAATATGCTGATATTATTTATACCATTTTTACAATAATGCAGTAGTCTGCATAACAGTAAATCTTCTATTTTTTGTGTGAATGAAAATTCAAAATGGAAAGCCTGGAGACATGCTAGGAATGTATGCACTGTTTATTCTGGCCCTAATTTTGCAATTGGCCTTACTTGAATTGTGTATGAAATTGGCCAAATTACCAATTTCTGATCACTTTATTGGGTAGTTGAAATCAGTAAATGGGTGGTTTTTTGTACTCATTCGATAGAACAGATGGAATTCTAGAGAAATAGCTATGACTTTCATCGACTGGAACAATGGAATTGGCCAAAAATAAGGCTCAAAGTGGGCAAAAATCGGCAATGCGTAAATATTTCCGAGACAGCTAACTTTGTGAGAGCATAATTCCATAAGTTTTCCATCAAAATTTTGTAGTTTTGGTGTCATTACCATTGGAAAAAGATTCTCTATCATTTCATAAGTTTTTTTTTTTTTTTTTTTAATTCTTCGACACTGAAAGTAAGTTTGTGATCAGGGCTCTCAACAGTGAAAGGGTTAAAATCTCTCACATGATAAACAGAACATTTGAATCTTTTTTTTATTATTTTTTTATTATCACACTGGCCGATTCCCACCAAGGCAGGGTGGCCCGAAAAAGAAAAACTTTCACCATCATTCACTCCATCACTGTCTTGCCAGAAGGGTGCTTTACACTACAGTTTTTAAACTGCAACATTAACACCCCTCCTTCAGAGTGCAGGCACTGTACTTCCCATCTCCAGGACTCAAGTCCGGCCTGCCGGTTTCCCTGAATCCCTTCATAAATGTTACTTTGCTCACACTCCAACAGCACGTCAAGTATTAAAAACCATTTGTCTCCATTCACTCCTATCAAACACGCTCACGCATGCCTGCTGGAAGTCCAAGCCCCTCGCACACAAAACCTCCTTTACCCCCTCCCTCCAACCCTTCCTAGGCCGACCCCTACCCCGCCTTCCTTCCACTACAGACTGATACACTCTTGAAGTCATTCTGTTTCGCTCCATTCTCTCTACATGTCCGAACCACCTCAACAACCCTTCCTCAGCCCTCTGGACAACAGTTTTGGTAATCCCGCACCTCCTCCTAACTTCCAAACTACGAATTCTCTGCATTATATTCACACCACACATTGCCCTCAGACATGACATCTCCACTGCCTCCAGCCTTCTCCTCGCTGCAACATTCATCACCCACGCTTCACACCCATATAAGAGCGTTGGTAAAACTATACTCTCATACATTCCCCTCTTTGCCTCTAAGGACAAAGTTCTTTGTCTCCACAGACTCCTAAGTGCACCACTCACTCTTTTTCCCTCATCAATTCTATGATTCACCTCATCTTTCATAGACCCATCCGCTGACACGTCTACTCCCAAATATCTGAATACGTTCACCTCCTCCATACTCTCTCCCTCCAATCTGATATTCAATCTTTCATCACCTAATCTTTTTGTTATCCTCATAACCTTACTCTTTCCTGTATTCACCTTTAATTTTCTTCTTTTGCACACCCTACCAAATTCATCCACCAATCTCTGCAGCTTCTCTTCAGAATCTTCCAAAAGCACAGTGTCATCAGCAAAGAGCAGCTGTGACAACTCCCACTTTGTGTGTGATTCTTTATCTTTTAACTCCACGCCTCTTGCCAAGACCCTCGCATTTACTTCTCTTACAACCCCATCTATAAATATATTAAACAACCACGGTGACATCACACATCCTTGTCTAAGGTCTACTTTTACTGGGAAAAAATTTCCCTCTTTCCTACATACTCTAACTTGAGCCTCACTATCCTCGTAAAAACTCTTCACTGCTTTCAGTAACCTACCTCCTACACCATACACTTGCAACATCTGCCACATTGCCCCCCTATCCACCCTGTCATATGCCTTTTCCAAATCCATAAATGCCACAAAGACCTCTTTAGCCTTATCTAAATACTGTTCACTTATATGTTTCACTGTAAACACCTGGTCCACACACCCCCTACCTTTCCTAAAGCCTCCTTGTTCATCTGCTATCCTATTCTCCGTCTTACTCTTAATTCTTTCAATTATAACTCTACCATACACTTTACCAGGTACACTCAACAGACTTATCCCCCTATAATTTTTGCACTCTCTTTTATCCCCTTTGCCTTTATACAAAGGAACTATGCATGCTCTCTGCCAATCACTAGGTACCTTACCCTCTTCCATACATTTATTAAATAATTGCACCAACCACTCCAAAACTATATCCCCACCTGCTTTTAACATTTCTATCTTTATCCCATCAATCCTGGCTGCCTTACCCCCTTTCATTTTACCTACTGCCTCACGAACTTCCCCCACACTCACAACTGGATCTTCCTCACTCCTACAAGATGTTATTCCTCCTTGCCCTATACACGAAATCACAGCTTCCCTATCTTCATCAGCATTTAACAATTCCTCAAAATATTCCCTCCATCTTCCCAATACCTCTAACTCTCCATTTAATAACTCTCCTCTCCTATTTTTAACTGACAAATCCATTTGTTCTCTAGGCTTTCTTAACTTGTTAATCTCACTCCAAAACTTTTTCTTATTTTCAACAAAATTTGTTGATAACATCTCACCCACTCTCTCATTTGCTCTCTTTTTACATTGCTTCACCACTCTCTTAACCTCTCTCTTTTTCTCCATATACTCTTCCCTCCTTGCATCACTTCTACTTTGTAAAAACTTCTCATATGCTAACTTTTTCTCCCTTACTACTCTCTTTACATCATCATTCCACCAATCGCTCCTCTTCCATCCTGCACCCACTTTCCTGTAACCACAAACTTCTGCTGAACACTCTAACACTACATTTTTAAACCTACCCCATACCTCTTCGACCCCATTGCCTATGCTCTCATTAGCCCATCTATCCTCCAATAGCTGTTTATATCTTACCCTAACTGCCTCCTCTTTTAGTTTATAAACCTTCACCTCTCTCTTCCCTGATGCTTCTATTCTCCTTGTATCCCATCTACCTTTTACTCTCAGTGTAGCTACAACTAGAAAGTGATCTGATATATCTGTGGCCCCTCTATAAACATGTACATCCTGAAGTCTACTCAACAGTCTTTTATCTACCAATACATAATCCAACAAACTACTGTCATTTCGCCCTACATCATATCGTGTATACTTATTTATCCTCTTTTTCTTAAAATATGTATTACCTATAACTAAACCCCTTTCTATACAAAGTTCAATCAAAGGGCTCCCATTATCATTTACACCTGGCACCCCAAACTTACCTACCACACCCTCTCTAAAAGTTTCTCCTACTTTAGCATTCAGGTCCCCTACCACAATTACTCTCTCACTTGGTTCAAAGGCTCCTTATACATTCACTTAACATCTCCCAAAGTCTCTCTCTCTCCTCTGCATTCCTCTCTTCTCCAGGTGCATACACGCTTATTATGACCCACTTCTCGCATCCAACCTTTACTTTAATCCACATAATTCTTGAATTTACACATTCATATTATCTTTTCTCCTTCCATAACTGATCATTTAACATTACTGCTACCCCTTCCTTTGCTCTAACTCTCTCAGATACTCCAGATTTAATCCCATTTATTTCCCCCCACTGAAACACTCCTACCCCCTTCAGCTTTGTTTCGCTTAGAGCCAGGACATCCAACTTCTTTTCATTCATAACATCAGCAATCATCTGTTTCTTGTCATCCGCACTACATCCACGCACATTTAAGCATCCCAGTTTTATAAAGTTTTTCTTCTTCTCTTTTTTAGTAAAAGTATACAGGAGAAGGGGTTACTAGCCCATTGCTCCCGGCATTTTAGTCGCCTCATACGACACGCATGGCTTACGGAGGAAAGATTCTTTTCCACTTCCCCATGGACAATAGAAGAAATAAAAAAGAACAAGAGCTATTTAGAAAAAGGAGAAAAACCTAGATGTATGTATATATATATATGCATGTGCGTGTCTGTGAAGTGTGACCAAAGTGTAAGTAGGAGTAGCAAGATATCCCTGTTATCTAGCGTGTTTATGAGACAGAAAAAGAAACCAGCAATCCTACCATCATGCAAAACAGTTACAGGTTTTTGTTTCACAGTCATCTGGCAGGACGGTAGTACTTCCCTGGGTGGTTGCTGTCTACCAACCTACTTTTAATGCTATATTTATGTTGCTTTAACCTAAGTTCAAGACTTTTACCAGTTTGACCATAATAAACTATCACATATTTGACAAGGAATTTTATAGACACACCTGTCAGCATTTTGGGGGGAGTTTTTTTATCAAAAGTTTTTTAACTATGTCAAGATTTTTAACCCTTTGAGGGTTTCGGCCGTACTAGTACGGCTTACGCACAGGGGGTTTTGACGTACTAGTATGCATATATTCTAGCGCTGTCAAATCTCGCAGGAAAAGGCTGATAGGCCTAGATGTGAGAGAATGGGTCTGTGTGGTGGGTGTGCGCAGTAGGAAAAAATCTGAGACCCAGTGGTGCATTGTGGGAATGCCATCATAGTACACAATGTCCACCATGCCTGGCGGTAAGAAGTTCCTCAATCCTCGGCGAATTGGGACACTTTTGTTCCCCAGTGACAGTTCTAATACAAATGGAAGTGACAGTGAAGATGAGTTTCAAGGTTCTGGTGAGGTTTTGACTGAAACTAATGACCATAATATAGGTAATAGTGAGGAAAACCCAGACAACCCACATCCTTCCACCTTTGGTGCTGGGCTGTCTTGTTCATGTTCAGTTGTACAAGAATCAAAGAGGAAACTCCTATTTTCCCAAATCCCAGACTCAGATGTGAGCATTAGTGATGATAGTGATAGTGATTATGAACTACAAGCTCTTCATACTTGTTCCAAGAATGGAGGAGGAAGAAGAGAAGGAGGAAGAAGAAGAAGAATACGTAATAACAATAATACATAATAATAATAATACATAATAATAATAATATGTAATAATAAATGTTCACCCATGACAGTAACAAGATAAGGGGAGATAACATCTGATAAGTGCTGACGTTTGATGAGGGTAAACAAGGGTGGAGCTGATAAGAAAAGATTAGATGAACATCACCTTCCTTTTGTTTTTACTGGTACACTAACATTTCTGTCTGTCTATTTGTCTGTCTGTCAAGCTCCCTGTCTATCTGTCTATCCATCTAGCTCTCTGCCTCAGAGAGCCACAAGACTGCGTCATCACGTTTACTCACATCTTCAAGCAGAGTAAAGCAATGTGTCTGGATTTCTTGGGTTATCCTAGGTAATTTATACTATGTATACTTGTATTTGTGTGTACCTGTGAGACAGAGATAGACAGACAGATAGAAAGAGAGAGAGAGATTGAAAGAGATGGAATGAGGGAGAAAGATAATTAGATAGAATGGAGGGGAAGCAGCATCCGACCCCATTGTTTTGACAGGCGGTAGGGGCAGTGAGTAATGAGACAATATGTCATTTTGACAGCTGCCAACTCCTGGTAATTTACACTGTGGAGGAGGAGGAAGAGGGGGAGGAAGAGGAAGAGTAGGAGGAAGAGTAGGGAGAAGAGGAAGAAGAGGAGGAGGAGGAGGAGGAAGAGGAGGAGGAGGAGGAGGAAGAGGAGGAGGAGGAGGAGGAGGAGGAAGAGTAGGAGGGAGAGTAGGAGGAAGAGTAGGAGGAAGAGGAAGAAGAGGAGGAGGAAGAGGAAGAGTAGGAGGAAGAGGAAGAAGAGGAAGAGGAGGAGGAGAAAGAGGAGGAGGAGGAAGAGGAAGAGTAGGAGGAAAAGTAGGGGGAAGAGGAGGAAGAGGAAGAGGAGGAGGAGCAAGAGGAGGAGGAGGAGGAAGAAGAGGAGGAAGAAGAGGAGGAATAAGAAGAGTAGGAGGAAGAGGAAGAAGTGGAGGAGGAGGAGGAGGAAGAGTAGGGGGAAGAGGAGGAAGAGGAAGAAGAGGAGAAGGATGAGGAAGAGGAGGAGGAGGAGGAAGAAGAGGAAGAAGAAGAAGATGTAATAATATTTTTCCCTTGAAGCAAGAAAAAAAAAAGTCCACCCCATGACAGTAACAAGATAAGGGGAGATAACATCTGATAAGAGCTGACCTTTGATAAGCGTAAACGAGGGTGGAGCTGATAAGGAAAGATTAGATGAACATCGCCCTCCCTTTGTTTTTACTGGTACACTAACATTTCTGTCTGTCTATTTGTCTGTCTGTCAAGCTCCCTGTCTATCTGTCTATCCGTCTAGCTCTCTGTCTCAGAGAGCCACAAGACTGCGTCATCACGTTTACTCACATCTTGTAAAGTAAAAGGACACAAGTGCAACTAATGTGACATTTTATTGTGGCAACGCTTCACTCTCCAGGAGCTTTATCAAGCCGTTACAAACAATACATGGACACAGAGGGTATATAAAGGCTCAGAGTGAGGTGCAATACTAGTGAGGTACCATTTCGATGTTCACTAGTGGTAGTAGTAGTAGTAGTAGTGACAAAAGTAATACAATATGGTAGAGCAATTAATTTGTACATGAGTAAAAGGATATAAAAGCTATTACTTGGGTAACATAAAAATAGGTTGGACAAATATAGAGTGGAAAGAGGCAGCTTGTTTCAGTGTTCACTCTCTGTAATGTGCTTTGTGATGGCAGGGTTTACTGTTTTCAGGAGGATTCTTGCTAAGACTTCGGAGATGGTGAAGCTGTCGTTGTTTTGTTTAATTGTATTCGAAACAGCGATCAGTGCTGATTCGAGGCACTTGTGACTGCGGAAATTAGTTTCTTTGATCACTAATTGGGCGTCTCTGAATTTCATGAGATGATTGGTGGAATTTCGGTGTTGTACACAGGTGTTGTTCAAGTTATCGTTCCTACATGCGTAAATGTGTTCATTGAGGCTATTTCATAAATATTAGCTATTTCATAAATTTTGGAGATTTTTTCATCTATGAACTCTGGAATACAAATACTTAAAGCTCTCAAAAACATTGATCAGAATACTGACAGTTTAACTCTATCTTGATGTGAAGAATAACAGTGTATGTACATAGAAACAGTTATTTGTTGGTTTCCTGTAAATTTTAAATTTAAAATCATTGTTACCCTTAATAATTAAAACATCTATTTAATTTAACAAGGAAATGGTTTATATATTTTTAGGCATGAGACACAAAATATCATCAACATATCTATACCACTATCTCTATTAGGAAGGATTGTGTTAAACAATCTTGTTTCAAAAAATTCCATGTATAAATTACTTAGAACAGGTGAAAGAGGATTTCCTATTGTCATACCAAACTTCTGAGTGTAAAACTCATCAATAAATACAAATTTTGCATCAACAATACAAAGTTTATAATAAGTTTAATGATAGTAGGAACTGGCAATGGTAAATTGTAATTAACAAGTTCTTCAGATAAGAAACGTAATAAATCAAGTGGAACTTTTGTAAACAAGGAAATAACATCAAAACTATCCAAGTTGAAATCATTTAAGTCAGTCAAGGTGCTTAATTTATCCACTAAATCTATGTTGTTTTTAACATGAAAATTAGAAATTTTTCTAACAATTGGGCTCAAAAAATCAACAAGCGATTTAGATAATTTACAGGAAACTGAACCTATGGAGCTAATAATTGATCTAACTGGATTACCTGGTTTGTGCATTTTTATTAATCTGTACATACAGTATAGGGTAAAGATGGATTAGTGGAAGTAAATTGTTTAATTAATTCATCTTTGCCTTTCAGTAGACATTTGATTGTTTTATTGAAATTTCTGTTAACAGTTTCTAAGGTATTCTTTCTAAGTTTAGAATAAGTTTCTGTATCATCTAGGAAATTATTCATTTTACCTTGGTAATCAATTTTTTTTTCAAAATTACTGTTGCATTTATTTTATCTGCTTTAGTAAGGTGCAATTTTTTATTATTAATAAGTGTATCATAAGACTTAACCCTTTCAGGGTCCGTCCCGTAGATCTACGGCTTTACGTTCAGGGTCCAAACCGTAGATCTACGCCATGAGCTCAGCTCACTCTGATAAACTGTGAGTGGTACATTTGGGCCTAGATATGAGAGAATACATCTATGTGGTATGTGTGCACCACATAAAACAGATCCTGCAGCACACTGTGTATAATGAGAGAAAAAAAATGAAATCATGATTTTTTGATTAAAACAGCAACTTTGCAGTGTTTTTTTGTATGTTTTTTATAGTTGTATTTGCGATTTCTTGGTCTCATTTGATAGAATGGAAGACATATTACAGAAATAGAGATGATTTTGATTGGTTTTAGCACTGGAAATGGCTTGAAACTGAGCTCAAAGTAGCGGAAATGTTAAATTTTTCCCGATATTCAAGAGTAAACAAACGACCTCACAAGTCTAATACACGTCAGCTGGTGGGTCTAATATACATTCACAAATATGGTTATGATATTTATACAATTATTACAGTATTGCATAACAGTAAATCTTCTATTTTTTGGTGTGAATAAAAATTCATTATGTGAATAAAAAATCAAAATGGAATTTATTTGTAAAGCCTCAAAACATAACTAATGAACAGAGGAAATGTTAGTTTAGTGCCAGGAATGCCTACATTGTTCATTCTGGACCCTATTTTGAAATTGGAATATTTTGAACTTTGTGTAAAATTGGCCAAATTAACAATTTCCGATCACTTTATTTTGTAGTTGAAACAGTTGACTTGGCGATTTCTTGTGCTCAATCAATAGAATACAAGTAATACTAGTGAAATAGCTAAGAATTTGGTTGATTGGAATAATGTAATTGGCCTAAAATGGGAGTCAAAGTCGGCAAAATCGCCGATTCGTAAATATCGCTGACACATCAAAATTCGCGAGAGCATAATTTCGTCAATTTTCCACCAAATTTCGTACTTTTTGTTTTATTACCTTCACAAAAAGATTCTCTACGATTTCATAAGAAAAAATAACAAATTTTTTTTTTGAAAATTCTTGGACACTGGTGCGTGACTCCAGATTTGGGCCTTGGACCCTGAAAGGGTTAAAGAATCTTTGAAGGCAATTGGGAATATTTTGTTTTAATATAAAGCTATATACCATCCCCTTACTAATATTAATTTCATCAGTGGATAAATAAGAGGGTTTTTCTAAGTTAAAAAAGACTTTTGCAATATCACCATTATTAATTTTTTTTTGAAGTTGCAAAACTTAGACCGAAACCATATTTATTTTATTTATTTATTTTTTATTTATTTATTTATTTATTTCCAATTTGTGCACACATACAGAGGTACAAAAAAAATACAGATAAGAGCAGTATGCCAAAGCCACTTATACTATGCATAGCATTACGGGCTGGCTTAAAATTAACTTAAGATTAACTAAGCAATGATTATTGTTATTATTATAATCAAAAAGAAGCGCTAAGCCACAAGGACTATACAGCGCTGCTACTAAGCAATGATGAAATCAGTGATAAAACATTAATGTAAACAGATAACTATAAAGCACAAGTGAGTATTACAAAGACAGGTCATATGGTTGCATTCAGTTAGGTAGTGATTCTGTTAGGTAGTGTATTTAAAAAATAATAAAGTTAGATTGGGTTTTAGGTTTAACATTTATGTGATATAATTGTGAGAAACATTTAAGATATACAATTTATAATGTTCAGTTATTCAGTATTTATTTGGTTTTGGGTGAGTAAGTAATCTTTGAGAAGAGACTTGAATTTATAAACAGGTTGTGTTTCTTTTATATTTACAGGTAATGAATTCCAGATTTTAGGGCCTTTTATGTGCATTGAGTTTTTGCATAGTGTGAGATGGACACGAGGAACATCAAAGAGTGATCTGTGCCTTGTGTTATGGTCATGTGTTCTGTTGAGGTTGGCAAGGAGATGTTTGAGGGGAGGGTTAATATCAGAGTTAAGTGTTCTATGTATGTAATAGGTGCAGTAATAAGTATGGATGTTTTGTATGGTGAGTAGGTTTAGTGTATTGAATATTGGTGGAGTGTGCTGCCTGTAGTGAGAATTTGTTATCATTCTAACTGCAGCCTTTTGTTGGGTAATTAGTAGTCTGAGATGGTTAATTGTTGTTGAGCCCCATGCACAAATTCCATAGGTGAGATAGGGGTAAATAAGAGAGTGATATAGGGCCAGGAGGGCTGACTGTGGAACATAGTACCGTATCTTCGATAGTATGCCTACAGTCTTGGAAATTTTCTTAGAAATTTGATGTATATGTGTATGAAATTTGAGTCTATTATCAAGGTGGATTCCTAAGAATTTTCCCTCTGTTAGTTTTGTGATAGGTGATCCATTTATCATTATGTTAAGAGGGACTTCTGTAGCTCTGTTACCAAACTGAATGAAGTAGGTTTTGTCAATGTTTAGTGTAAGTTTGTTAGTCCTCATCCAGGTAGATATTTTCTGTAATTCGGTATTTACAGTATTGGCTAGCGTGACTGGGCTCGGGTGAGAGATGACGTATGTAGTGTCATCTGCAAATAGTGTGGGTTTGAGTAATTGCGAAGCATTTGGGAGGTCATTTATGTATAGGAGAAAGAGAAGAGGGCCAAGGACACTTCCCTGTGGGACACCAACTGTAATTGGTTGTGCAGAAGAGTTTGCCCCATTTGCGTACACATATTGGCTTCTGTTGCTGAGGTAAGACTTGAGGTAGTTGAGGGAGTGCCCTCTTATACCATAGTGTGACAATTTTACGTGGAGCAAGTCATGGTCAACTGTATCAAAAGCTTTACGTAAGTCAATGAAGATCCCCAGTGGGACTTCTTTTTTCTCTATTGCAGTGTATATATGTTCTAGCATGTGTATAATAGCATCATTAGTATTTTTATTAGGCCTGAATCCAAATTGGCAGGGGTTGAGTATGTTTTGGGAGATAAGGTAGGAGTAGATTCGTTTATGAATTAATTTTTCGAAGATTTTTGAGAGAGGGTGTAAGTTGGATATTGGCCTATAGTTATTCAACTCTGTTTGGTCTCCTCCTTTGTGAATCGGGGTGACCCTTGCTATTTTGAGTACTGTAGGGAAGGTGGAGGATTCAATGGATTTGTTAAAGAGTGTTGCAATGATTGGTGATAGCACTTGTGACACTTTTTTGTATATAAGGGGTGGTAAGGTATTTAAATCTCCTGCCTTGTTTTTTAGTGCGTTGATAATAAGGGAGACTTCGTATGGGTTAGTCGGAGCTAGGAACAGTGTGTTCGGGTAGTTGCCGGTGAGGTAGTCATTTGGTGGGGTATCTGAGCTTGGGATTTTATTGGCAAGGTTTTGTCCTATAGTGGAGAAGAAATCATTGAGTCTGTTTGCTGTTTCTGTTGGTGGGAGTTGGGGTTCATCTGTTTTTGCTAATTTTATTTCGCTATTTCGTGATATCTTTTTTGTTCCCAGAATTTCTGATAGGGTTTTCCAGGTCTTTTTTTATATCACCTCGTAAGTTGGATAATCTGTTCTCATAATACAATTTTTTTGCCCTTCTTATCAGGCTGGTTAGGATTGACGAGTAACGTTTTGTTTGGTCTCTGGTTACGTGACCCATTCTGTACTGTTTTTCATATTGGTGTTTTGTATTTATGGATTTGAGAATGCAGGGTGTTAGCCAGGGACTGTTCAGTCTCTTAGCTGTCATCTGTTTAGTTTTTTTAGGGCAGTGCTTGTTATAGAGGTATTGGTTTTTTTTTAGAAAATTATTAATACATTCGTCAATATCTGTATAGGTTTCTAGCTCAGTGTGCCAATCAATGTTTGCTATTGCTGTTGTGAAGTTATTAATGGCTGCCTCATTGTGAAGTCTGAAGGTGACTTTAGTAGTGTCTTGGGGTAGTTTACCAAGAGTTGTTATGAGGAAAGTAGGGTAGTGGTCTGTGGTATTGTCTGTAATTATGCCTGATTTTAAAGGGGATATGGTGTTGGTCCAGATGTGGTCAAGTAGGGAAACACTAGTCTCTGTAACTCTTGTAGGTTTTGTTACTGTTGGTAGTAACATACAGTTACTCATTGTGTTTGTGAATTCAGTAACGTGTGGGTCCTGGTCTTGCAGGAGATTTATATTGAAGTCACCTGAGAGTAGTAAGTGATCTTTGTTCATGCGTGCATCAGTTATCATACTTCCTAGATTTTGACTAAATTGGCTAATGTTTGACTGTGGAACTCTGTAGATGTTTATCAATGTGAGAGGTTTTTGTAGGTACTTTGATTTGAATTTAGCTATTATATATTCCCCATGTTCATCCCTTGTGCAAGTATTAGTGATACATTCTAGTTGGTCTGAGTAGTATATGGCTGTGCCACCCCCTTGTTGATCTGGCCTACAGTTGTGTATGGCTGTGTAACCAGGAATGGCAGCAGTTGTATTTTTATCTAATGTTTCATATGATAAGTTAATTACAAAACTGTTATTAGCATGCTTTGTCCAATCACTGTTTTCAGTTAAAATGTCTAATTTTCTTTGTAGTTTGTTTGTATAGATATTTTGATGATATTTTGTGTCTTACACCTAAGAATGTAGATATATACCATTTCCTTGTTAAATTAAATAGCTTAACTCATTCTATAAATTTTACTGTTGAGTTCGAAGAAAATAACTCATTGCCTCTCCTAGATCTTTTAATTGGTAAGGGTAACAATGATTTTAAATTTTAAATTTATTGGAAACCAACAAATAACTGTTCCTATGTATACTATTATCCTTCACATCAAGATAGTTAAACTTCTATTTTATCAATTTAGCACAAGAAATTACCCAGTCAACTGTTTCAACTACCCAATAAAGTGATTGGAAATTGGTAATTTGGCCAATTTAACACAAAGTTCAAAATATTCCAATTTTAAAATAGGGTCCAGAATAAACAATGCAGGCATTCCTGGCACTAAACTAACATTTCCTCTGTTCATTAGTTAATTGAATTTTATTCACATAATGAATTTTTATTCACACTAAAAAATAGAAGATTTAGTGTTATGCAATGTTGTGATATGATACTATGTACCACAAACAGCACTCCTTACCCTATACCATTCTTTAACCCTTTCAGCCTCCGTCCCGTAGATCTACGGCTTTACGTTCAGGGTCCAAACCGTAGATCTACGTCATGAGCTCAGCTCACTCTGATAAACTGTGAGTGGTACATTTGGGCCTAGATATGAGAGAATACATCTATGTGGTATGTGTGCACCACATAAAACAGATCCTGCAGCACACTGTGTATAATGAGAGAAAAAAACTGAAATCATGATTTTTCGATTAAAACAGCGACTTTGCAGTGTTTTTTCGTATGTTTTTTATAGTTGTATTTGCAATTTCTTGGTCTCATTTGATAGAATGGAAGACATATTACAGAAATAGAGATGATTTTGATTGGTTTTAGCACTGGAAATGACTTGAAACTGAGCTCAAATTAGCAGAAATGTTAAATTTTTGCCGATATTCAAGAGTAAACAAACGACCTCACACGTCTAATACATGCCAGCTGGTGGGTCTAATATACATTCACAAATATGGTGATGATATTTATACAATTATTACAGTATTGCATAACAGTAAATCTTCTATTTTTTGGTGTGAATAAAATTTCATTATGTGAATAAAAAATCAAAATGGAATTTATTTGTAAAGCCACAAAACATAACTAATGAACAGAGGAAATGTTAGTTTAGTTCCAGGAATACCTACATTGTTTATTCTGGACCCTATTTTGAAATTGGAATATTTTGAACTTTGTGTTAAACTGGCCAAATTAACAATTTCCGATCACTTTAATTTGTAGTTGAAACAGTTGACTTGGCGATTTCTTGTGCTCAATCGATGGAATAGAAGTAATACTAGTGAAATAGCTAAGAGTTTGGTTGACTGGAATAATGTAATTGGCCTAAAATGGGAGTCAAAGTCGGCAAAATCGCCGATTCGTAAATATCGCTGACACATCAAAATTCGCGAGAGCATAATTTCGTCAATTTTCCATCAAATTTCGTACTTTTTGTTTTATTACCTTCAGAAAAAGATTCTCTACCATTTCATAAGTAAAAATAACAAATTTTTTTTTGAAAATTCTTGGACACTGGGGCACCACTTCAGATTTGGGCCTTGGACCCTGAAGGGGTTAATACATACATCCTTACATCACCTATGGTATTTGTGCCTGGGGATCAACCACAGCCAACCACCTTAAAACTTTAATAACCCAACAAAAAGCTGCTGTGCAGTAGATTACCAGTCCCTGTGCTAGACAGCACACCCAACCACTTTTCAAAAGCCTGAACTTCCTAAATATACGAGACATACACTCATATTATTGTGCCTTCTACATATACAGAATATTAAATTCCACTATAAACCCTCCACTTCAACTACTCTTTGACAGTTACAACAGAATGCACAGTCACAATACAAGGCATAAAGCATTCTTCAACATCCCTCGTGTCAGTCTCACACTATGCAAAAATACTATGCACATAAAGGGCCCGAAGATCTGGAACTCGTTACCGGAACCGGTAAAGGATCCCTTGTCTACTTATAAATTTAGGACTTTGCTAAAAAAATCATCTTATCTCTCAATACTAACCAAATCAACCAAAACAACTAACTAGTTATTTTATGTGGCTTCTGTACTTTTAACCCCTTCAGGGTCCAAGGCCAAAATCTGAAGTGGTGCTCCAGTGTCCAAGAAATTTTGAAAAAAAAAAAAATTATTTTTTCTTACAGAATTAAAGAGTATATTTTTGTGAAGGTAATAAGACAAAAAAAAAAAATCTGCTCAGTACTTACCGAGATACAGCGGTGGGAAGTTGACCCAAAATGACCGGGTGGTGGCAACATCAGTGACTTTCACAAAATCCCATTTTTTTATTTTACATTTTTTATACTTTTTTTCTTTTCTAATTTTTTTTTCTAATAACATTTGTGGCCTGTGAGACCAGTATAATGTATATTGTATAAGTGTACACTCATTGTATTCAACACAATAACTGCACTAATTTGTTTATCATTATATTGCTTACAAAACTTGTTTACAAGTTTATTGTGAACAAAATGAAGAAGATATTAGTGCGGTTATTGCGTTGAATACAACGGTACCATATATTACCATATGGTACAGTGGTGCCATAGGGTGCAATTGCACCATATGATACAATGGTACCATATGGTACAATGGCACATGATTCAATGGTACCATATACAATGGTACCATATAGTACAATGGCACCATTTGGTACAATGGTACCATATGATACAATGGTACCATATGGTGCAATGGTACCTTATGTTACCATATGGTGCAATGGTACCTTATGGTACCATATGGTGTAATGGTACCATATGGTACCATATGATGCAATGGTGCCATATGGTACATTGTACCATACAGTACAATGATACCATATGGTTCATTGTACCATATGGTACTGTTGTATTCAACACAATAAACACACTAATATTTTCATTATTATTTTGTTTACAATAGTTGTTTACAACAAAAATATGCAAAAATGTATATTAGTAATGTTCTATTATATATTTACAAGTGTACAGGAACTTGACGTGTTCCTTGAGGTGGATGACAAAGCACTTTGTCTCGGAAACGGCGGAGTCAGTAGCTAGCTTGTGTAGCCACTCACTCAGTCTTGGCTGGTGTCTCATGCCACCAACACCTATTGACGATATGGTACACGGTATCATATGTTACAGGGTACCATATGGTACATTGTACTATATGGTATAGAGTACCATGCAGTACAGGATAACATATGGTGCAGGATACCATATGGTACAGGGTACCATATGGTACAGGGTACCATATGGCACAGGGTACCATATGGTACAGGGTACCATACAGTACAGGACACCATATGGTACAGATACAGGAATAACTATGGAAATAAGTCACCCTGACTTTTTTGGGTTATCCTAGGATTTTATACGTATGCTGCTATGTATGATAATCTATGTAATTATATTTCTGTACACCTGAATAAACTTACTCAAGTGCATGTGGCATCATAAGTAAGTTTATTTAGTTATACATAAATAAAGTTACATAGAATATCATACTTAGCAGCAGCATATGTTTGGAGAACCTAGGATAACCCAAAAAAGTCAGACTTATTTCCATTAGGGTCCCTGTACCCTGTACCATATGGTATAATGTACCATATGGTACAATGTACTATATGGTACCATATGGTACCATTGTACCATAAACCATTGTATGACATGGCACCATTGTACCATATGGCACAATGGTACCATATGGTTCAAAACCATAGAATTCGTCTTCAGCTCCACTTCCATCAGTCTTAGAACTGTAAGTTGTGAAGAGGAGAGTCAGAATTCACCCAGAGAGTGAGTGGGGAGTGAGAGCTTCCTTGCTGCCAGGCATGATGAACAAAGCTACTTTGCCGGCGTTCCCACAATGCCATGCGGGCGTCCAGATTTTTTCTATGGTGTGCACACTGACCACCCAGACCCATTCTCTCAGATGTAGGCCTACCAACCTTCTCGTGCTAAATTTGACGCCACTAGAATTTTGGCATAGATCTACGGCTTCGACCCTGAACGTAAATCCGTAGATCTACGGGATGGACCCTGAAAGGGTTAAACTTCTGCCAGTTCATGAAATGCTACTGTCTGAGCCATTAACCTGTAAATGGTCCAAACATATGTATATGTTCTTAACACTAGTGGCCCAAACGTATATGAACGTTTTATTTTTCCTGCCTTCAAATATGGCACAATTGGCCTGAAATGCCTTGTCAGCATAGAATAGGTCATAACACTCAGTGTGCACTGTATTAAAAAAATCTGGGACCACTTAGTACCTTGTGGGAGCACCAGTTCGAATGAGCGCCAGCTAGAGCAAACAGTGCGGTTAAGAGGAAAGTGATGTCGACCCTGAGTTTAGTGGCTTTGAGGTGGATGTGGCCATAAGTGGTCGAGGAAATATAAAAAAAAACTCGGTAATAACCCATGTGTAATATTTGTGCAACACCCTTTCAGAATGTCTTATAACCTATGCCCTAAGTAAAGAGAAACAATTCTGGAATGTAATACTTGCTCACCAGGCTGGCTGATTGGCTGCTGGCGGCTTGGCTCCGTTTGTTTGTCTGTGTCTGTCTGTATCTGTCTCTTTCTTTGTCTCTGTCTCTGTCTATCTCTTCCTGTCTGTTTCTGTCTATCTCTGTCTCACAAGCACACATAAATACAAGTATACATAGTGTAAATTACCTAGGATAACCCAAAAAATCCAGACAAAGTGCTATATTCTGCTTGAAGATATGAGTAAACGTGATGCAGTCTTGTGGCTCTTTCTGAAACAGAGAGCTAGATGGATAGACATAGACAGGGAGCTTGACAGACAAATAGACAAACAGACATGTTTGTGTACCAGCGAAAACAAAGCAAGGGCCGATGCTCATCAAATGTCAGCTCTTATCTAATGTTATCTCATCTTATCACATCACTGTCAGGGGTGGACTGAGGCTTGTTTTTCATGCTTCAAGGGAACTTATTATTATGTATTATTATTATTATTATTATTATTATTATTATTATTATTATTATTATTATATACTTACACATATCAAAAACATTGCTGGGACCTATAAATACTTTGTACATATTCCAAGACAATAGTAAATGGCCAGGGCAGGTGTAAATATTTGTCCACCTGTCAATGTGTTTGTGACAATTTGAGTACAATTTCATCACCTAATACTAGTGTCACAACAAAGATTGGTTATGAAATGACAAGAACTACTATAAACTGTAATTATCAGAAGATAAAAATTACATAATATGAAAAATAGACAAAAATGTATATCGGCAACACTTCTGCAAGCGGCAGGACTTGATGTTGCTGTCACATGAGCATCGAGTGCCAACTTCTCGGCCTCATATCTCTGTAAGTACTGACCCTAATTTTTTTTTATCCTATAACACGTAGAAAAAATACTCTTTATTTTCATTAAAAAAACTATTTTTTTATTTTACAAAATATTCAGGGCACTGGGGGTAGTGAATGTATATATACGTTTGGACCGCTTACGGGTTAATTGTAATATTTTTTATTATGTGCAACTTCAAGATTATTATCCTTAGAAACTTCCACCTTGATTACCTTGCATTAGTATTAAGATTAAATATGATTGTAATTAACCCTTTGACTGTCGAAAGGCCCAATCCTGAAGTGTCTCCTGGTGTCGCAAAATATTCGAAAAAAAAAATTATTTTTTCATATGAAAATGTTTATATTTTTTTTCTGATTGTTTTAGTCCAAAAAAAAAAAAATCCCATCAGTACTTACCCAGATATAGAGGCATGAAGTTTGCAGAAAATGAGCAGCATATGGCAACAGCGGTGACTGCCGCTCACCCGGTAAACTTTGGTTTAATTGTATTTGAAGGTTTGTCGTTTTTTTCACTGTTTTATTTTTTCACATAACTTATGTGGCCTGTGAGACCAAAGTAAGGTGCAATGTACATATATACACTCATTGTATACAACACAATAAGCACACAAACATAATTATCAATATATTGTTTACAAAACTTGTTAACAAAAACAAACAATACAAAAAATTGTTTGTTACTATTGTTCTATAATATATATATACCAATATACAATCACTGGACATATTCCTAGAAGTTCTGCAGCTTGTGTAACTCTTTGAAACATGGTGTCATACACAATGGTGTTTTACACTCCTCACACATAAAACCAGTGTGTGTGCATTTTTGTGGAAGTTTTTTTTTATGTGCAAAGACAAAACACCTTGTCTGAGCAGTTTTCTTCAAAGTATTAGCAGGCAGTTGTGTTATGTAGTTATCCTAGGTAAATGGTCATGTGTCATCATTCCTTCCTTCCTAGTTTCCTGCAATCCTTTCCTACCTTCCTTCCTACATTCCTTCGTCTTTCCTTACTTTTTCCTTCCTTTGATCTCCTCCTTCCTTCATTCCTGCCTTCCAGTCTTCCTTCTGGTTTCTATAATATATATACACATATATAGTCACTAGATACTTTCATATAACTGCTATTATCTCCATTCAGAGGGTTGGAATAGTTTTAAAAATGCAGTATTAGAATGTGGGGCAGAAGTTTGTGGTTATAGGAGGGTGGGTGCAGGAGGAAAGAGGAGTGATTGGTGGAATGATGAAGTAAAGGGTGTGATAAAAGAGAAAAAGGTAGCTTATGAGAGGTTTTTACAAAGCAGAAGTGTTATAAGAAGAGCAGAATATATGGAGAGTAAAAGAAAGGTAAAGAGAGTGGTGAGAGAGTGCAAAAGGAGAGCAGATGATAGAGTGGGAGAGGCACTGTCAAGAAATTTTAATGAAAATAAGAAAAAATTTTGGAGTGAGTTAAACAAGTTAAGAAAGCCAAGGGAAAATATGGATTTGTCAGTTAAAAACAGAGTAGGGGAGTTAGTAGATGGGGAGATGGAGGTATTAGGTAGATGGCGAGAATATTTTGAGGAACTTTTAAATGTTAAGGAAGAAACAGAGGCAGTAATTTCATGCACTGGTCAGGGAGGTATACCATCTTTTAGGAGTGAAGAAGAGCAGAATGTAAGTGTGGGGGAGGTACGTGAGGCATTACGTAAAATGAAAGGGGGTAAAGCAGCTGGTACTGATGGGATCATGACAGAAATGTTAAAAGCAGGGGGGGATATAGTGTTGGAGTGGTTGGTACTTTTGTTCAATAAATGTATGAAAGAGGGGAAGGTACCTAGGGATTGGCGGAGAGCATGTATAGTCCCTTTATATAAAGGGAAAGGGGACAAAAGAGACTGTAAAAATTATAGAGGAATAAGCTTACTGAGTATACCAGGAAAAGTGTACGGTAGGGTTATAATTGAAAGAATTAGAGGTAAGACAGAATGTAGGATTGCGGATGAGCAAGGAGGTTTCAGAGTGGGTAGGGGATGTGTAGATCAAGTGTTTACATTGAAGCATATATGTGAACAGTATTTAGATAAAGGTAGGGAAGTTTTTATTGCATTTATGGATTTAGAAAAGGCATATGATAGAGTGGATAGAGGAGCAATGTGGCAGATGTTGCAAGTATATGGAATAGGTGGTAAGTTATTAAATGCTGTAAAGAGTTTTTATGAAGATAGTGAGGCTCAGGTTAGGGTGTGTAGAAGAGAGGGAGACTATTTCCCGGTAAAAGTAGGTCTTAGACAGGGATGTGTAATGTCACCATGGTTGTTTAATATATTTATAGATGGGGTTGTTAAGGAAGTAAATGCTAGGGTGTTTGGGAGAGGGGTGGGATTAAATTATGGGGAATCAAATTCAAAATGGGAATTGACACAGTTACTTTTTGCTGATGATACTGTGCTTATGGGAGATTCTAAAGAAAAATTGCAAAGGTTAGTGGATGAGTTTGGGAATGTGTGTAAAGGTAGAAAGTTGAAAGTGAACATAGAAAAGAGTAAGGTGATGAGGGTGTCAAATGATTTAGATAAAGAAAAATTGGATATCAAATTGGGGAGGAGGAGTATGGAAGAAGTGAATGTTTTCAGATACTTGGGAGTTGACGTGTCGGCGGATGGATTTATGAAGGATGAGGTTAATCATAGAATTGATGAGGGAAAAAAGGTGAGTGGTGCGTTGAGGTATATGTGGAGTCAAAAAACGTTATCTATGGAGGCAAAGAAGGGAATGTATGAAAGTATAGTAGTACCAACACTCTTATATGGGTGTGAAGCTTGGGTGGTAAATGCAGCAGCGAGGAGACGGTTGGAGGCAGTGGAGATGTCCTGTTTAAGGGCAATGTGTGGTGTAAATATTATGCAGAAAATTCGGAGTGTGGAAATTAGGAGAAGGTGTGGAGTTAATAAAAGTATTAGTCAGAGGGCAGAAGAGGGGTTGTTGAGGTGGTTTGGTCATTTAGAGAGAATGGATCAAAGTAGAATGACATGGAAAGCATATAAATCTATAGGGGAAGGAAGGCGGGGTAGGGGTCGTCCTCGAAAGGGTTGGAGAGAGGGGGTAAAGGAGGTTTTGTGGGTAAGGGGCTTGGACTTCCAGCAAGCGTGCGTGAGCGTGTTAGATAGGAGTGAATGGAGACGAATGGTACTTGGGACCTGACGATCTGTTGGAGTGTGAGCAGGGTAATATTTAGTGAAGGGATTCAGGGAAACCGGTTATTTTCATATAGTCGGACTTGAGTCCTGGAAATGGGAAGTACAATGCCTGCACTTTAAAGGAGGGGTTTGGGATATTGGCAGTTTGGAGGGATATGTTGTGTATCTTTATATGTGTATGCTTCTAGACTGTTGTATTCTGAGCACCTCTGCAAAAACAGTGATAATGTGCGAGTGTGGTGAAAGTGTTGAATGATGATGAAAGTATTTTCTTTTTGGGGATTTTCTTTCTTTTTTGGGTCACCCTGCCTCGGTGGGAGACGGCCGACTTTTTTAAAAAAAAAAAAAAAAAAAAAAAAAAAAAAATCTCCATTCAGCAAGCTTGTCTTGTGTGTGTGTGTGGCTTATAATTGTTTTGAGTCAGGAGTCGTCAGCTGTCAAAATGACATATTGTCTCATTACTCACTCCCCCTACCGCCTGTCAAAACAATGGGGTCGGATGCTGCTTCCCCTCCATTCTATCTAATTATCTTTCTCCGTCATTGTATCTCTTTCAATCTCTCTCTTTCTCTCTGTCTGTCTATCTCTGTCTCACAGGTACACATAAATACAAGTATACATAGCATAAATTACCTAGCATAACCCAAAAAATCCAGACAAAGTGCTATACTCTGCTTGAAGATGTGAGTAAACGTGATGATGACACAGTCTTGTGGCTCTCTCTGAGACAGAGCTAGACAGAAATGTTTGTGTACCAGCAAAAACAAAGCAAGGGGGATGGTCATCTAATCTTTTCTTATCAGCTGCACCCTCCCTCCACCCTCGTTTACGCTCGTGAAACGTCAGCACTTATCAGATGTTATCTCCCCTTATCTTGTCACTGTCATGGGGTGTTCATGCTTCAAGGGAACATATTATTATTATTACATATTATTATTATTATTATTATTCCTCTTCTTTTTCTTCTTCTTCTTCTTCTTCTTCTTCTTCTTCTTCTTCTTCTTCTTCTTCTTCTTCTTCTTCTTCTTCTTCTTCTTCTTCTTCTTCTTCTTCTTCCTCCTTCTCCTTCCTTCCTTCTACTTCCTCTTCTTCTTCTTCCTCCTCCTTCTTCCTCCTCCTTCTTCCTCCTCCTCCTTCCTCCTCCTCCTTCCTCCTCCTCCTTCCTCCTCCTCCTTCCTCCTCCTCCCTCCTCCTCCTCCCTCCTCCTCCTTCTCCTTCCTCCTCCTCCCTCCTCCTCCTCCTCCTCCTCCATCATTGCTTTTGGTCTCAAACTCCTCGAAATCATGAAATTGATCTTCACTGACACTTCCATCTGTGTTAGAGCATCACTTGGGAAGAGAAGAGTCCCAGATTTGCTGGGGAGTCACATATTTCTTACTGCTAGACATGCTGAAAAAGGATTACTGAAATGGCATTCCCACAATGCACCACTGGCTCCCAGATTTTTTTATATGGTGCACACTGACCATGGAGACCCATTCTCTCACATGTGGGCCTACCAGCTTTCTCCTGCTTGATTTGAAGCCGCTAGAATTTATGCGTATAGATACGTCAAACACGGTATCTCCTATGACGTATATATATGACAGCGACAGTCAAGGGGTTAAGTAAACCACTTGTCTAGCTTTAAGTCGTTACTATGTACTATCATCTTGTCTAGTTTTAAGTAGTTACTATGTACTATCATCTTGTCTAGTTTTAAGTAGTTACTATGTATTAGGATTAGTCTGCCCGAAATGCCCCGGCATGATAGTGGCTTTCTTTCTACTTAGCAAACCAAAATTGTAATGACATATTGTAACCTTTACAAAGAAATAAACCTTTACTTAACTTTACTAATATCAGCACATACCTCTTTCTTTCAACACATCAGCCATATCCCACTGAGGCGGGGTGGCCCAAAAGGCAAAAGGAAAGTTTCTCCTTTTACATTTAGTAATATATACAGGAGAAGGGGTTACTAGCCCCTTGCTCCTGGCATTTTAGTTGCCTCTTACAACACGCATGGCTTACGGAGGAAGAATTCTGATCCACTTCCCCATGGAGATAACAGGAAATAAACAAGAACAAGAACTAGTAAGAAAATGGAAAAAAACCCAGAGGGGTGTGTGTATATATATATATGCTTGTACATGTATGTGTAGTGTGACCTAAGTGTAAGTAGAAGTAGCAAGACGTACCTGAAATCTTGCATGTTTATGAGACAGAAAAAAGGACACCAGCAATCCTACCATCATGTAAAACAATTATAGGCTTTCGTTTTACACTCACTTGGCAGGACGGTAGTACCTCCCTGGGCGGTTGCTGTCTACCAACCTACTACCTAAAATCAGCACATACATGAATGTATATTAGACCCACCAGCTCATGCATTTGTTTACTCTTGAACGTCGACAAAAATTTAACATTTCTGCTATGTTGAGCTCACTATCAAGCCATTTTCATTACTAAAACCAAAATCATCTCTTTTTCTGTAAAATATATATTCTCGTTATGCACTGTGCTGCAGGATTTGTTTTAGGTGGTGCACACTTACCACATGGATGTGTTCTCTCATATCTAGGCTCAAATTTACCACTCACAGGTTATCTGAGTAAGCTGAGCTCATGGCATAGATCTATGGTTTGGACCCTGGCTTCAAAGCCGTAGATCTACGGCACGGACCTTGAAAGGGTTAAAACAATATAAATATAGCATTAGAAGTGGACAAGATTCTAATGCACTGTTTATTTATGTGAGAGATTTTAACTATTCAATTGATTTTAAAAAGGCTGAGAAAGTTACATCAAGCAAGTCCATGGTCAACAGGAATATAAGAGAATCATGTTTCATAAAAAGTAGTTTTGAAAATAATATGAATATTTCTTTTGGTTTATATAAAGTGGATTCATTTATAATTAATAAAATTTGGGAAGAATTTAAGGTACATTAGACAAAAATTTTTGGGTAGAATATAAGCCATGTTTCACAGATCACTGACTACCTACCTACAGTGCTAGTCATGGCAAAATGCCAGGGAGTGCCCCGGCATAATGCCATGACAAAAATCAAAGGCTTACCATACAAGGGGGTCTTTTTTTTATCAGTGCATTATGTCATGGCCTGCTGCCACACTCCACAGTGACTCCTCAGTGCTCATGTGGCTGCTGTGGTGAGAGGAAGTGTTGCACTTTTGTCTTTCATCCACCCCATCTTTTGTCTGGTGTTCCCTTTGGTTTTGGGGCTATACATGTTTGATTATGGGTAAAAGGAAGTCTTTAACACTTAAAACTATAGCTCAAATCATAGGGCTTCACAAAGCTGGGCACCAGATGAAAGAAATAGTGGAGAATGTTGGTGTGTGTGAGCATTCAGTGAGGAACTGGGTGCAGCATTTCAAGGCTAGTGGTGGTGTCAAGTTACCGTCTGCCAAACCTCGGTCTAGCCCCTCGAAGAAGACATCTGTTCGTACCTTATCTCTGTTAAAGAAGCAGTTAGAGAGTACTCCTAGGATAACTGCTGGATAATTGAAAGAAAAGAACCCACATCATCTCTCAGAGGTGACTGCAAGAGCTGTTAACAGACGTGTCAGAACTGGGCTACAGTAGTCACTGCCAGGTTAAGAAACCAATCCTCTCCAAGCCACAGAAGAAACATAGGCTGGATTATGCAAAGAAATATCTTCACTGGAATCCTCAACAGTGGTCCAAAGTACTTTGGAGTGATGAAGCAACCTTCACTGTCACCTGTAACCTTGAGGGATGTGTACTGGCCCAGAGGTAGTGACCCACTAGACCCATGCTACACCTCTGGGACCACCAAACACCCAGACTCGCTCATGGTTTGAGGGTGTTTCAATGCTCAGAGTGTTGGCTTCCCATTGCGCTTCCCAAAAAGCAGTATATGAACCAGTATAATTACTTGGAGTTGTGTGACAATTTATCCGAGGCGTTTGACAAGTGCGGGGCTTCGGTTTTTATGCAGGACGGTGCACCATGTCATACCACCAAATCTGTAGTTCATTGGCTTAAGGACTGTGAAGTGAGGTTCTTAATGACTCGCCAGGCAATTCCCCAGACCTAAACCCTATTGAGAACCTCTAGTCAACAGTGAAATGAAGTTTACCGGGCAAGGATGTCAGTTCCATCCCCCAGCTGGAGGCTGCTCTACATGAGGCATGGAATAATATACCTACCCAAACCCTCAAGAATTTGTGTGAGAGTCTTCCTACATGGCTGAGGGATGTGAATAAGTGTAAAGGATGCAGCACCAAGTATTAAAATTTCAGTAAGTGTGCAAATATATATATTATAATCTTTCGTGGTATATGTTTGTGTTTTGGTACGTTTGTGGGGGAGGGGCGGCATAATGCAGTGACTAGCACTGTACATCATCAAAAGTCAGGTGTTGTTGGGGGGTGGCAGCGAGGTGTAGTCTCGTCCTTATATGCCTTCCTGTTAACCTTTTATTTTTATAGCTCCATGATAATATGAAAAGTCACGAAAGTGCTTGGATTTTCATTATTTTTTCATAGTGATTGTTCTGCATATTGTGATATCACCTGTTTACTGTAATCTTATTGCATACACAGTAGGGCCCCACTTCACTGCGTTTCGCTAATATGACGATTTCATTATTATTATTATCAAAAAGAAGTGCTGAGCCACAAGGGCTATACAGCGCAATGACGATTTCAAATTATGACCAAAACTTACTATACGCCCCACCCGGTTTCTTTACATTCTCTGTGACCACATCTCTCTATTATGTATGGAAATTTTCCAAAATTTCAAGTGTTTTAAAGCTATTGCTTATTTTATGTGTACTCTGATAATTATACTTATGTGTACCTGTACATAAATATTCTTACACACTGTGATGGCGTGCAGGTACACATTTAACTCACCAAGAGTCTCTCTACTCTTGACGCCATAGCAATACTTAGTAATAATAATCACTCTTATGCACATGAAATGTCTTATTTTACGTTAATATAGACATTTTCATTAATCCATCTGTTGCAACCCCTGAATGGGTCACAATGTATATAATGTATATTACCTTTTCATATAATTTTATATTGCTTTATATTATTATTTGACTTAGTTACTTTTGTTAGGTAGGATGTAACATATATATATATATATATATTATATATATATATATATATATATATATATATATATATATATATATATATATATATATATATATATATATATATATATATATATATATATATATATTATTCAGTGCTCATAATTCAAGTCTTGATTGTCTAACTACTGTAATTATCGCTCATACCTCGCCTGGAGTAGTCAGTCTGGGCTACTCTCTCTTGGTGGTTGGACGTGTTCCTGACAAGACGTGCCTAACTCAACCTTATTGGCCCTTGTTGGAAGATCGTCTCTGTTACTTTATTGTTGTAGGTTCTGTGGAACTCTGTTCACAGAACTTTGTCTAGACTTAGTGATTTTAGATGTTGAACTGAGGTTGTGTGTCGCATAGACACTCTGAGCAACTCAGGTCCTGAGCTGTAGCTTCTGACCTAACTTGTACTGGTATCTGTGTACTGTCACAGTCGGGGATTTTCTTATGCTGAACTTAGATTCAGTAGTATGGGAGTTTTGTGACTTTTGTGGAGGATCTGCTGATAGTCCCTACTTAGTGTCGTTATATTATCTCCTTGTTCCTGATTCTGTGTCGCAGTTGCTTGTTATATTGCTATTGGGCTTAGCAGTCGTTTTATTGTTCAAGCAAGCTGTTCTGATTGCCAGGTTGTCAAGAAGTTAGTCGATGTGAGGACTGTGTCAGTCACTGGTTCAAGTCTAGTCGAGTCGTGAGACATAGTGAACTACTTAGAGCACTTACACACACACACACGAACTTATTTGTATATTGTATTGTTAAATGTTAATGTACCAGACGGTACTTAAGACATAAAGATGTGATATGTGCCTTGAGCACAATACTACTGTACATGAGAGAAGTGATTATTATTAATTTGTTTAAATTGATTAATTTATTTTAATTTGATAATATACTCCTAGACATCTTGATTGTTAATAAATTTATTAAATTTTAATTTCTTTAGTTAGTAACCAACCAGTTGTAATCCTGAAGCATTACTTAATCTTATTGAATTCTAATGGATAACTGGACCAGGATACTGACTACTTGTTACGAAAACCCAGTAACAGGCTGAATGCTAGAAGGGCAGTCCTTTCTAGTATTCACTGGAGATCTCTATGCTTATTAGAAATCGCATTTTTTGTAACACCATCTATGATATATTCTTCAAAATTATGTAAGAAACACATTACATAGCATATAAACATGCCTTTGTTACTCGTTCACGCAGAGTATCCCTCTAGTCTTAACGCCATAATAATACTAATAGTACGTAATAATAATCACTCTTAGGCACATTAAATGTCTTTATGTTAATATAGACATTTTCATTAATCCATCTATGATTGTTTTTCTTCAAAATTATGTAAGAAACATGTTACATAGCATATAAACATGCAATGTTTATATTCAATGGAGGGTAAACATTCCGTTTTCTCTGGTCCAGCATTAGGGAAAACTGTATGAATCAGTGTTGGCCCAGTAACCGCCCTTAATACATAAGCTTTTGTTTACAGTTCTCGGCATGAATTATTCATTACTTCTCCCTTTGTTTATGATGGCATCTAAAAGTAGTTGTTAGAAACAATTAAACTTAGTGAACAGGGCATGTCAATGGTAATAATATGGCTGTAGGCTGCAGTGTGTGAAGCTGGTAGGTATACACTGGGATGTAGTCTGCCTGGGACTACAAATACTGTAAATACTACTCACCAACAAGAGTCTTCAATAAAGGTATGTAATGTTCATTTATCATTAAAATTGTAATAATGTTGGTAGAATTACTGACAATATGTAAAGTAAAAGGACACAAGTGCAACTAATGTGACATTTTTATTGTGGCAATGTTTCACTCTCCAGAGCTTGACAAAGCTCCTGGAGATGGAAATGTTGCCACAATAAAAATGTCACATTAGTTGCACTTCTGTCCTTTTACTTTACATCATTAAAATTTGTCATTTATATTTATTCTCGTTATTTTCTGTATGTAGAACTATAGTTGTTCTCTATAAAATGTATTTTTTGTTAATATTTTTAGGTGTCTGAAACAGATTAATTGGATTTACATTATTTCTTATGGGAAATATTATTTTGGTTTTCGGCCAACCTTCTGAAACGGATTGATTACGAAAACTGGGGGTCTACTGTACATTTATTACCTACCTTAAAATATTTGTAGTCTTAGTGTAGGGTGAGAAGTGAGTAGTATTCATTTGTAGGAAGTCAGGTGTGGGAGGTATGGTAGCCAGCCAGGCCAGGCCACCCCACCCATATGTAATATATGACATTTAGTGCACAATGGAGTGAATTAATGCACATACAGTACACCCATTACTTACCTTAAAATATTTGTAGTCTTAATGTAGGGAGAGAGGTGAATAAACAAGATAAAATGAATAAATGAGTGAGAGAACGAGTAAATGAGATAGGAGAGAGACGCAGAGTATGTAAACAAGCAGACAAAGGCATCTTGTTTCGGTTCACACATGTTCATCTACACCAAACATCATATTTATGTTAATTTATTCTACTGTGTGGTGTATTTATCATGTTTATATGTTATGTAGCATGTTTGTTATATAATTTTGAAAAAATGTCATAGATGGAATAATGAAAATGTTTATATGAACGTAATACATGACATTCAATGTGCCTCAGTGATTATTATTGTGTATTATTATTATCATTATTTATATGGTGTCCTCAAGACTAATAAAACAATCTTAGTGATTTTAATGTGTACCTGCATGCCAGCACAGTGTGAAAGTTTATTTAGGTACAGGTACATATAAGTATAATTATCAGAGCTTATATAAAACATGAAATAACTTTAAAACACTTGAAATTTTGGAAAGTTTCCAGACATAATGGAGAGACACAGTGCTCACAGAGAATGTAAACAAACTGGGTGGGACGCAGTAACCGTATTAGAAAGTCAGGTGGGGGGAGCCGTATAGCAAGTTTTGGTCATAATTTGAAATATCTGTATTAGCAGAACGCCGTAAAGCAGGGCCCTAATGTATATATATTTATGTATATATATATAGTAGGGCCCCGCTTTGTGGCATTTTTACCTTACGGCGTTCCATTAATATGGCAATTTCAAATTATGACCAAAACTCTCTGTATGGCTCCCCGTCTTTATAATATGGTGTGTGCCACCTGGTTTGTTTACATTCTCCCTGAGCACCATGTCTCTCCATTATATTTAGAAACTTTATAAAATTTTAAGTGTTTTAATTAAAGTTATTTCATATTTTATGTATACTCTGATAATTATACTTATGTGTACCTGTACCTAAGTAAACTTACACACAGTTCTGGGATGCAGGTACGCATTAAAATCGCTAAGAGTATCTTATTACTCTTGAAGATGCCATATTAATAATAATAATAATAACACAATAATAATCACTGAGGTGCATTAAATGTCATATAAAACATTAATATAGACATTTTGCTTAATCAATATATGATATTTTTTCAAAATTATATAATAAAAATGCTACACAACATATAAACATGATAAATATACCCAGAGTAGAATAAATTAACATAAATATGAGATTTTTTCTGGACGGCTTGCGGGAGTGAACTAAAACCATACGTGTCCGGCTGGTTTGTTTACATAACTCGTGCTGTCCTCTCTCTCTCTCTCTCTCTCTCTCTCTCATTTATTCATTTAATCTCATTTACTCACCTCTCACCCTACATTAAGACTACAAATATTTTAAGGTAAGTAAAGAGTGTACTGTATATACATTTTATAGCTCTAGGGCACTAACTCTTTGACTGTTGAGACCCCTGCTCACAACCTTGCTCTCAGTGTCGAAGAATTTAGCCCCTAAATGGTCCAAACGTATATATATGTTCTCTCACCCAGCGCCCCAAATATTTTGAAAAAAAAAAAGAAATAGTTTTTGATGTTTTTATAGTTTCTTGATAATGTGAGAAATCACATAAGCATTTGGAATTTCACTATTCTCTCACAGTGGTTGTTTTGCATATGTATGTATGGAAATGGGAAGTACAATGCCTGCACTCTAAAGGAGGGGTCTGGGATATTGGCAGTTTGGAGGGATATACTGTGTATTTTTATACGTATATAATTCTAAACTGTTGTATTTTGGGCACCTCTGCAAAAACAGTGATTATGTGTGACTGAGGTGAAAGTGTTGAATGATGAAAGTATTTACTTTTTGGGGATTTTCTTTCTTTTTGGGTCACCCTACCTCGGTGGGAGATGGCCGACTTGTTGAAATAAATAAATAAATGTATATATATATATATATATATATATATATATATATATATATATATATATATATATATATATACACACAGTGGTGCCTCAATAATCGTCCATAATCCGTTCCTGGAAGTGGGACTATTATCGAAATGGACGATTTTCGAATCAATTTTTCCCATAAGAAATAATGTAAATCCAATTAATTCGTTCCAGACACCCAGAAGTATCAACAACAATTTTTTTTTTTACCTGAAAGATAGATTTACATGCACAAAAGAATGAACATTCAACATGACAGTTACCTTTATTGAAGGCTGTTGATGAATGGAAGACAGGGAGGAGGAGAGAGGGAAGAGAGGTTATTTGGAAGAGGAATCCCTCTCCATAAAGACTCTATGGCACTAATAAAATGTATAAATGAACATTGGTAATAGGGGTAGTTGATGAGTGGAACGGTCTGCCTAGTAGGGTGATCGAAGCTAAAACATTGGGTAGTTTCAAATTTAGGTTGGATAAATACACGAGTGAGAGGGGTTGGATTTGAGTCGGACTTGCACCTGAGCTTATTGCTTGGGTAGCATTTGTTCTGTTAGTGGGTTAGATTTGTGAAGGACCAGCCTAGTATGGGCCAACAGGCTTATTGCAGTGTTCCTCCTTTCCAATGTTCTAAAAGCTATGGCTTGGGTAATTTCAAATTTAGGTTGGATAAATACACGAGTGATAGGGGTTGGATTTGAGTTGGACTTGCACCTGAGTTTATTGCTTGGGTAGCATTTGTTCTGTTAGTGGGTTGGATTTGTGAAGGACCGGCCTAGTATGGGCCAGCAGGCCTGTTCCAATGTTCCTACTTTCTTAAGTTCTTATTTAACATCACACTTACCAGTAGGGTGATCGAGGCTAGGACCTTGGGTAGCTTCAAGAAGAGATTGGACAAATATACGAGTTGGAGGAGCTGAGTTTGATTTGTGTCATTGGGTACGGGAGTAAATTCTTGGGTAGCTTTGAGTGGAGGTCATTTTGATAAGGACCTGCCTTGTATGGGCCAGTAGACGTGCAGTGTTCTTCCATTGTTGTTTTTACTAAGAACATAACATAAGAATGTAGGAACACTGCAGAAGGCCTACTGGCCCATACGAGGCAGGTCCTTATCAAAACGATCTCTACCTAAAGCTACCCAAGAAATAACTCCCGTACCCCATGACACCAATCAAACCCAACTCCTCCCACTCATATATTTGTCCAGTCTCTTCTTAAAGCTACCCAAGGTCCTAGCCTCTATCACCCCGCTAGGAAGACTGTTCCACGCATCTACAACTCTGTTAGAAAACCAGTACTTACCTATGTCCTTTCTAAATCTAAATTTATCCAACTTATATCCATTATTTCTGGTTCTTACCTGGTTCGACACCCTCAGTACTTTATTAATATCTCCCTTGTTTATGCCTGTCATCCACTTAAACACTTCAATGATATCTCCTCTCATTCTACGCCTCTCCAGAGAGTGGAGATTTAAGGCTTTAAGTCTATCTTCATACGGGAGGTTCCTTACACAGTAAATCATTTTAGTCATTCTTCTCTGTATGTTCTCTAATGAGTCTATGTCCATCCTGTAGTAAGGAGACCAAAACTGAGCAGCATAATCTAAATGAGGCCTCACTAGTGATGTATAGAGCTGTAAAATAACTTTTGGACTTCTGTTACTTATACTTCTTGAGATAAATCCAAGTAATCTGTTGGCCTTGTTGCGCACACTAAGGCACTGCTGTTTTGGCTTTAGATTTCTGCTTACCATGACTCCCAAGTCTTTTTCACATTCTGTATGATCAAGCTCTACTTCACCTAGATTATAGCTTCGAGGGTTATTTTCATTACCAAGTGTAAGTACCTTACACTTATCCACATTGAACTTCATCTGCCATTTTTCAGACCAAGACATTAATTTGTCCAAATCGTCCTGGAGTTCATTGACGTCCTTCTCAGAGTGAATTATACGGCCTATCTTTGTATCATCAGCAAACTTACTCATGTCACTCGTAATCCCTTCATCAAGGTCATTAATGTAAATTATGAACAGGAGAGGGCCTAAAACTGATCCTTGTGGAACGCCACTAGTGACTAATCCCCATTCAGATTTCACTCCATTAATGGTAACTCTCTGCTTTCTGTAATAAAGTTGCCACAATAAATGTCACATTAGTTGCACTTGTGTCCTTTTACTATTCTCTGCTTTCTATTGGTAAGCCATGCCTCAATCCATGCTAGAACTTTACCTCCTATACCATGAGCTGCCACTTTTCTTAAGAGTCTCTTGTGAGGTACTCTGTCGAAGGCTTTACTAAAATCCAAATAAACAATATCATATTCCTTATCAGTGTCACTGCCTCAAATGTTCTATTGAAGAACGTCAGCAAGTTTGTCAGGCAGGAACGACCTCTCGTGAATCCATGCTGAGATTCATTTATCAAGTTATGCTCTTCAAGGTGACTTCTGATAATGTCAGCTATAATTGATTCTAATAACTTGCCCACTATAGATGTCAGGCTTATTGGACGGTAATTTGAAGGAGTGGACTTATCCCCTGATTTGAATATAGGAACCACATTAGCCATCTTCCACAACTCTGGCACAACACTGGTAAGGATGGACGCATTGAATACACTCGTTAATGGCTGACTAAGCTCCATCTTGCATTCCTTAAGCACCCTTGAAAACAACTCATCGGGTCCCGGGGACTTATTTTGTTTCAGTCTATCTGTTTAATAACCATGTCCCTCGTGACAGTAATATTAGTTAACTTAAATTCATCAGGAACTAAATAATTGTTAATTACTGGAATCTCATTTACATCTTCCTGTGTAAAAACTGACAAAAAATAGTCATTAAATAAGGAACACATTTCCAGTTCATTATCCGTCAGCTGTCCATTCCCAGTTTTCGGAGGTCCTACTTTTTCCTTCACCTTCGTCCTATACACTTGAAAGAACCCCCTTTGGATTAGTCTTTGATTCATTAGCAACTCTAATTTCATAGTCACGTTTAGCCTTTCTAATCGCCTTTTTTACTTCTTTTCTAAGCTGAACATATTGGTCAGTAAGGTTAACCTCTCCTCTTCTGATGTGCCTATAAATTCCCCTTTTCTCCCCTAATAGATGCTTTAGCCTCCTGTTAACCCATTTGGGATCGTTATTATTAGACCTAATTTCTCTCTGGGGAATGTATATACAGTGGACCCCCGCATAGCGACCTTAATCCGTGCAAGAGGGCTGGTTGTTATGCGAAATGTTCAGTATGCGAATGAATTTTCCCCATAAGAAATAATGGAAATCAAATTAATCCGTGCAAGACACCCAAAAGTATGAAAAAAAACATTTTACCACATGAAATATACATTTTCCTACACACAAAGAGAAGGATACATGCACAATAGTAGAGTAGTACATGCACAATATA